>NW_021939122.1:77309-176686 GCF_001715985.3 Manacus vitellinus | reverse complement strand
TCATTTCGGGGGGGGTTGAACCCTTTGAATCCGCCAACAATCTCGCTTACTGTATCCGCAGTCATAAAACCAAAAGGCAACAGCAATTATCAGGGGCCTTTCCTTGCAACTTTAGCCTGTCTGGCACTGTCAGAACGTGACAAGCTGTTCTGCAAACAGCAGTGACAATGCTGCTGCCACCATTTCATTTTTGCTGTCTTTATGGAAAGACCTTGCCATGCAGAACTCACATCTGTGGCAAGTGGTTTCAAAGAAGATCTCAGAGAAGTGCTGGTATCAATGGCAGTCTCAGGTATTCCAGTTGATAAGTTTTTTGCCCCTTGTGTTGAGCAGTAACAAGTGTCTTGTTTATTTCTTTTCCTGTATAAAAACTAAAAAGATAATTTGCGTATGATTTATGGAGTTTTCAGGAAGTTTCAAACTAGTGATGTCAGACTTCCCAAGAAGTCGGTTTATTATTTAGTTTAGTTAGTTGCATTAATGCAAGTAATGTCTTAAAACTGAATAAAATAGCGTATATCAACGTACACCAAAACCAAAATGCAAGGGATTTATACAGCTTCAGTGTTTGCAAGTCAGACACTGACAGCACAGTGTATTGGGGGAAGAGACTTGCTATTGTAGATAACAGCTCTTCAATCAGTAAAATCGCTGGGTGAGGTGAAATAGACTTTGCCTAAAGTGCGTCGGTGATTCCAGGTCCACTGAAGCCACTGTCAAAACTAGTGTTGACTTCAGTCATATAAACTGCTTGCCCTGAGTTCAGGTGAGCATGTTATAAGATCCAGTTGAAAAACCCTTCTGTCAACTTTTGATAAAGTAGTTGCTCTCTGTAGACATCTCAGGGGGTGAACTGCTCAGTTTGAACCCACATTTATGACAACAACTTAACTTGGCAGGAGATTATGTTTGTTGTGCAAATCTGTAGATTTTGGACAGAAAACTTACTGCAGAGACAGTTTCTTTCAAGAAGTTGTGTCTCAGTCAGTTGCAGCTAATCAGGTCATTAGGCTGGGGTGACCTAAGAGGAGCAATTAGCGTGGCTGGAACACTACAGGGAAATGGAAGTACATAAAATTAAAATTCAGCTAAAATTGCTCTAAGTTACCTAATATTTCCTGTATTTTTTCCTCCGGTTGGAAGTTTAGTACAGGTATAATGGTAAGAAAGTAATTATCAGCATCTAATCATGCATAAAAGTAGAAGCTCCTCTTGAGCAAAAGCATGTTTCCTCCATGCTGTCACCAATCTGCTTAGCAGGATTTTGTTCCTCTTTTTGCTTAGCACTGAAATTGAGATGGCAGCTAAAGTGCAGTAGAACTTGTGAACAAAAGTTTGGTTTTATGTAAATATATTTCAGAAGAACTCAGTAACACTTCAGTTTAAGTTTAAGTTAACAGAAGAATGCTACCAAAGGCTCAATTTCAAATTTTTGGTTAAAGTTTGATTAAAAAAAATACTTAACGTTCATTTGATTCCCGCCCACCCCACTGTTACCCCTTTCTGGTGGAGCCATCAGAAGATCCATGGGGAAATATGTCTGAAAATGCAGTGAGAATTTACTACTAAAGATTTCTTCAGAATGGGCAAGGTAGAGTTTCATGTCAGCAGTTGAAAATACTGGTCATAAGAGAGGTTTGAAACTTAGTCGTAAGCCTTTAATCCTGTGTAGATCGCAGGAGAATGGGTGCAGGTGTCAAATCTGTGTCAATGTCTCTGTGATCCTGGCAGAAATGTTGCTCTCTTCATATTTCAGTGCAACACATGCACTCCATTGATATTACTTGTGCTGAAAGTAGCATTCAGTCCTCGGGCCCTTACGCTGGATGAAAGCTCCAGGAACACCCAAGAAAGCTTGTCCCCGTGCAGTGGGCAGGGACAGCTGTTGGTTACAAAGCAAAGAAGCAGAGCATGTAAATGAACAATGAGAGAATAACAGAGGATACTTTGGGCTCAATTAACAATTTGTTGTTATTGTAACAGGTACTGTATTGGTTATGGTGAGAGAGTTCACAGAGAATAGTCTGGCAAAACAGGCCTTGTGTTGCTGTAAGAGTTAGTATAGCAATTCTTTTCAGAGAATCTCTGAATCCAATGCCCCAACCCCCCCCCCAAATAAAAGATGTGTAACTAAGACAGGAGAAGAGTGTTTTTCTGTGTCACAAGGTAAGCTGAGGACACAGAAGTTCTCACATTATCCTCAGTTGTCACTGGGACTGTGACAATGAGAGGCTGCTTTCTCATGAGCATTACACCAGCAAAAGGGATATTGCTGACCAACAGCAACCAAAAATCTTACTAGAATGCAGCCAACAGGAAACTGTCACTCCATGGGATTTTACAAATGGAAGTTTTTTTTTTCTTCTCACAGCAAAAGAATAGACTGTACATTATATTAACAAACAGCAGAAGAGCTAATCAGGGAAGGAGCTCACCACGGAAAAACAAACCCAAAACCTTATCATGTGGAACATTGTTAAAATGATGTTCCAGAGATCTCAGTGAAGATGCCCTCTGGTTTTGTTCCTCTCTTTTTGAGAACAGAGACTGCCACAGGAAATACCTTCCTCTGAGGCTGCTCTGGCAAGGGGAACTTCTGTTTTCTCTTGGGTGGAACAAGCAAAAGAAGCTGCTCTTAACAGACTGCCGTGAAACTGCTTGTAAGCAGCTGGGAGAGCAAGGCTTTTGCTCAAGGAAAAATGAAAGGTGGGGAAAAGTGGCTTCCTCCCAGCATTATTTAGCTATTACTGCATTGTAGTTCAGAGCTATCCAGCTAGAGCTGGGTGATACAGTCGAAGTCTCAGAAGCCTGGCTGAGCATGTGGATTAGCTGGGCAGGCTGAGAGGATGGTTTACTGCCTCTGATACCTTGCAGGATACAGCACGTGGTGCAGCGCAGACGTATCCTGAGGGTTTTAAATGTAGCAGATGACCCCACTGCCTGTCCTCCAAATTTCCTAGAGTTTGCTGTGGCAGTTTTCCTTGTACTACTGCCTTTGCAGAAAAAAACCCAGAAAATTCTACAAGAAAACACTAGACATGGCATCTGTTTCACTGTAGTGTGGTATTATTGATGTTTTCTTTGGAATAACCAAAACAAACAAATCCTTATGATAGCTAAAAGTTAACACACTTGAAAGAATGTATTAATATCACTTGGCTCTTCTAACAGCAAGATAAGAATCAAAATTCCCCCGGGTACACCTGCTTCTAAAATACTGTAGCAAAACAATGTTTAGGAATATAAAACAGTTGTTCGAGAAGTAACTAAAAATCAACTTCTTCAATATCAGAACAACTTGAATTTACTGAACAAAGCCTTTTAAACCAGCATGTGAAAGAATGAGCTAGCCTTCAAATGAATTGGATGTTTCAGTAATTATCAGAGGCACACCAATGCAAAATAAGGCAAAGCAGTAATAGCTTTCAAGGCATGGTGTAGAGTGCACATCCATTCATCATCAGGGAGGAAGCAGCCAGCCAGTCTGGCACATATGTAGCTCTTTCACTGAGAATACAGCAAGGAAACAAGAGAAACACAGAATGAACATAGACAGGTTTTTTATTTCTATTTTTAATTGGAAGTTACTTGAAGAATTTTCTCCTTAAAATCAAGACAAGGTATAGTTATAAAATAAAATTACTGACATTAGGACAGTAATTACTTCAGCAGTGTGGAAGGCTACCACTCAGCCTATCTATAATAAATACTATACATTTCTCCAGTTATTGACTTGGATCATTCTCAAATATCTTGCATTCTCTGGAGTGTATTACTAGTCCTGAGTCTTAGCTTGTTGAAAGCTGCTCTCTTCTGCATACTCTCTTTCTACAAGGCACTATGAGAATATTCAATATGCATTCTATTGACGGTAATCCAGTGCAACCCATGACAGTTTTACCTGTTTCAGAAAAAAAAAAAGTTAATTTTGTTCTCAGTTGTTTTTATTAATACCAATAAAATGTTCTGACACCCAGATAAGCTCCTAATTCTTTGTTATTTATTATAACTGAAGTACAACTCTCACCAGTTTGATGAATAATGGTTATTGTTTGTTTTTAAACTTCTAATCCTCAAACTGAATTTTGTTGTTAGTACTTGGTATTCTTTGTACCTCCCCAGTGCCCTTTGTATCTCTTAAATCCCTTAAATTTCAGGAGGTAGACAAGCTGTGTTGACATCCTGGAAGCAGACAAAATCCCACAATTGTTGGTTAATACAAGCTCATTAGAATGCTATTTAAATATAATGTTGTAGTACCTGGACAGGTTCATTCTTTCCTGTGCTTATCATTAAAACTATTTGTACTGGAGTTTCAAAATCATTCTGACCTAACTTAGTTACAAATGAACTGAGTAGAGCTTCAGCAGAAGTAGAACTAGGGCAGATGGGAAGAACTGGGATGCTCATAAAAATCACTCCTTGACTACCTTTTCTTAGTCAAGCCCAAGAAGGTAACAGAGAGTGCTAACAGGAGATTGTCACAGGACTCTCTTCAGTTCTCAGTTAGTTCTGCTAACCAGTTTTACTGACCTAGTGTTTGCTTTTGCTGTTTAATATATTTAACATTTTATTAACAACCTTCTTTCTGCATTAGTATGTAGTAGGAAAAGCAAAAATACTGTTGGTTTTTTGTTTTGTTTTTTTTTTGCTGCTTAGTGCCACTTACTTATCCGTATTCTAGGCCAGGCATCAAAGAAGGGTGTTAACAGTACTTTTACTGTCTTATCTACTGACACTATCCAACTGTTTTAGAAAGTTGAGGTTTTCAAGCATCAGCCTAACAGCACAGCTTTCAGAGGAGCCTGTCATGATTTACTTATTCATACAGATTGCAGTGGCTTATGTAGTCTTGATCCTGCTTGATCTGCCAGCACTATTTGCTTCTATTGATCACAGGCTGTTATTTGACTGCCTTGAGCAGCTTGTAGGTCTCCCTGGTTCTGTTAACGGGGTCTGCTATGGATACTTCTCAGCATTTTCATTTTGTTGCTGTCAATAGTTTTAACTCCAAAGTTCCTGCTCAGACAGATATGCCATAGAGTTGTGTCACACCCGTTGTGTTTTTCAGTAAGTTTGGAGGCACCTTAGTGAACTGTGGTGCTGTAACTGGGGTTCTGTCCTGATTTGACTGTTAGCTCTGATTTATGATGCGTGTTTGGCAGTGTGCCTGGCTGTCATGTTAGGTTGTAAGTGTGTAAAAACTCCTCCTATCCTAGGTGTAATAAAATTGCATATTTTTGGAAATAACCACCAGTTCTTCATGTTCTTACACACCTCTGCATCCATATGCATCCCTACTGGTTTTTTTAGCAATAGGGCAATTGAGAGGTTAGTCTGGAAGAAACTTATGAACCATGTCGTCATCTTGCACGTAGACAAGTGTTGTTAAATTGTCCTGTTCCAGTCAGCTTTCCAAATGGCTATATATGTTTTCTAATTATTCCTTGGGGTGGAAATACTGTAATTCCTTAATTGGCCGATTTACCTGGAAGGTCCTTGGAATAATTTGTGGCTGTCAAGGAGTATGCTTCATTAGACAAAAGTTGCATTAGAATCAAGTTAAAAACAAAAACATTCATGTAAGTTTGTATATGTTCTTAGTCCACTAGTTACAAAAGATTTTAATCTTTTTACTAAATGGCTTTACATCATGTGAATATACTTCCAAGCTCTTTGCAAAATAGAAGCATAGATGGTCCTTGTGTATTTCGTGTTTCTGGTTGTAGTATGTCTGACCACCTTTTGAACATGCAGTTAAGCTTCTGTCATTGTTTGTGACACCTTGTATCATTTTCATAGAAATACAGCCCCACAGATGGTGTTTGAGCTGACAGAGCAGCTAGTCATGGACTGGCTTCTTAAAGAAGTATTTGAGATGGAGAATTATGAGGACCAAGTGATTTTTACTTCTAAGGAACACATTTAATACATGGTGACCCACTCTTTCCGTCTTTCTGTGTTGACACATCTAGTAAGGTTAGGATACTGGCTGTCTGGCTTGCCTGACATTCAGCAAACTTCCTCTTTGTATCTACAAAAAATATCAGGGGTGATTATTCTCTCATAGAGTTTGGGACTTTAGAGAGTTAGTTGATCATTAGTGTGTAATACCCCAAAATCTTGGATTTTGTATTTTGCAATAAGCAGAACAAAATATACAGTTTATAATTTCTGCTAAGTTTAAGAGTAGGTTTTAAGAAATCAGCAGAAGGAAGTTTTAAAATCCCATCTTAAGTATTGACTTTAAATGGCTTGCTTGAAGCACTCATGAATCATGTTGCAAAGGCAAAAATGTCCTTCTTGTTAAATGACTGTAATCTAAAATGTTATAGAGAGCTAAATGATTTATTGATGTCTATTTCTGAGGCATTTACCTGCACCTGTAGCCAGCCCATTCCATTTATTTTGGCTTGCTGACAAATTAGCAAGCTATTTGTATGTCAGATTTGGTCAGTAGTCAGCTCCCACCCCCTTACATATTGAACAGCTTTTAATTTAATTGTTTGTGGTATTGCCAATTTATTATCCATATAGATGTCACTTAGAGGAGCTCTTTTACATAGAAGAAAGAAAAAACAGAAGCTTTATTTGTGACTATTCTCATAATGCCTTGTAGAAAGAGAGTATGCAGAAGAGAGCAACTTTCAAGCCTTTTCTGTGCACAGAGGCAATAATCTATGGAATACCTTCCTTTCCATTAGTTTGGAATGTCAAATATTAGTTTCATATTTAATGGCTGAAATAAGGTGAACTCTGTGATTGTCATTTTATCTAGACACCTTTGAGGAGTAAGCAATCCAAATTACATGTTGGAGTTTCAGCTGCATATATGTGTTGCATAAATACTCTTAGGTGGAGTTGAAGTGAGTGGTGCATTGGTGTGCTTGAACAGGTTTTGGGGGGAGTTTAAGGCAAAATTACTGGGTCTTACTAAATTGTTTTAACTGTTGGCTTGGATCTTTGTCATGGTTGTGAACATGAGTGCTCCTTTTCAAAGTCAGAGTGCTGTTACACACAGGCACTTGCAGGTTGCCTGACCTGAGCTACCAGGATGTCCCCTGTCCTGCTGCTCCTCGGTGGCACCGCTGCTGCCGCCGGCCGTGCGGCTGCTGACCGTGCTTCCCAGATGAAGAGGACTGATGAAATCAGTGGTGTGGTTGTGTTTTCTTAACCTTAATTAACCTGATCTTGCACTCTGAGCTTTAGGTCAGATAGGAACTCTGGGGGTTGATGTAGCCCAAAGGACTTTCATGTCACACGAGCCCGGTGCTGGCCATCCTGGCCACCTGATTCTGCTGCGGCTCCCTGGAACTGCAGCTGGGGGCAAGACAACCATTTTTTTCTCCTCTCAAACAGCTCCATGGTTGCTAGTTAACATTGTTGGCACTGTACAGCTTGAAATGTTTTATGGTCTTACATCTACTTAACCTTTAGTGTTTTCTGTCAACATCTATCATGACCTGGTGGCCTATGGTTAGTAAAATGTGCCCTTGCAGGCTGCCAGATACTGTAATGGAATTAGGCCTTTAAAATTATCAGACCTGTCAGAGGGGTTTATAATCCTGTGAGAGCTTTAAGTGGTTTCTTACCTCCGCTTGGACACCCATTTGACCTGGTTGAAGTGTTTTTACTTGCCTGTTTTGTTTTTACGTTCTATTAATACTTCTAAAACTGGGGGAGGGCGAGGGGAGGAAAAAAATTAGTTTCTTTGGCATCTTTATGAGGAGTCTCCTCAGTTCTGTCCCAGATATCTTTTTTTTTCCTTTTTTTTTCTCTCTTGCACTTGTAGATTAAAGCCTGCGGGTATTTCTGTGGGAACTTGTTCCATTACGCAAGGGAATAAGGATGCTTTGTGGTGTGCATTAGTCAGTGAGTGTGCACTGAGGGCTGATACAAGTCAGGAGGGAATGTAAGGCTTGATTTGGGTTGGTCAGGCTCACCTAAGTGCTCACAGAAGGTGCTGAACCTATGGAAACAAATGTCCTCTGCAGAGTGACTGTGGGAAGGACAATAACAGTGCAGTTACTCATATATACCACCTTTGTGCAGAGGACAGTGCTAGATTTTGAGATGGTTTACCATTTGCTAGTTAGTTTTCAGTTAACAGTGGGAAATGCTGGAAGTAATTTTGTAGCATCTTAGTGGTTCTCCCTGCGATTATAGGACAGTGACTGGTGGTCATTAACACTATGAGTTAATTAACACAGAGCTATTACATGTGTCATATCCAATAGAAACTGAAACGTGCGGTAGAGGAGGCAATTTAAGCGTGTCACATGCAGCCTATAGGCAAGTTTGGCAAGTCACCTTATCCGAGCCTGGTTCCTGAGTCCCACTTCAGAGCAGTTTCCTGTCTTTGTGAGGTGGTTGTATGTGAGCCTTTTTAAATGATGAGCCAACTTTGGCTTCTGAAGTTGAAGTCAGCCATGCTGACTCAGTTTCTTAGCACCAGCAGGGTGATACAAGGTGAGGAAAGAGAATAAAGCCAATAAAATGCTATTCCAAAGTAAAGCAAATAAAATGATGTCTTGTATGAGACTTCATACGTAAGTGATAAAGGGAAACACAGAGCAGCCATTTCATTTGCAAGGAAAAGCCCTTTTATTACAGAGATTTTTTTCTTTTTGGGTCTTCATTCTTCTCATATAGCATAATCAAGCAAGGTAAAAGAAAATGTGGTCCCTGCTGCTAAACTGTGTATAGGCATTAGTCCCATAAATAAAATTATTTAAAAAAAAAATAGTTTGTCTGAGGTTGTCTGAGGTGACATTAATTGGAATAGATGCTGGAATAGATTCGCCTCTTGAGTAAGGAGGACAGATAGACAAACACCCATCCTCCACAAAAAGTAACTCCCGTTACATTTTTTAGAGTAATTGCACTCCATACTCTCCATACTAAGTCCTGAGCTGGAATGCTCCAAAATCTTGACCCTCCTACAGATACAGGTATACTTCTCTCTCTCTTTTTTTTTTTTTTTTTTTTTTGTATAAAAATCTCAAAAAACCTCCCAGGACCCCACTGCACTAAGCAGAAGAAATGGAGATGTAGGAATGAAGCCAGGCATCAGGCAGCCCTGGAGAGACTCATGAGATGGGCTGTCTCTTCTGATCCAAGAGCTTGAGTATATTGATGGCTAATATTTTTACTTTATGACAGTCTGGTGAATGATCTCCTCAGTTGTTGCTAGCAGATGCAAAAATTATGAGCTTGTGGTAGCAAGACAGATATTTTTTCTGTGCTTGTCTTGAGATATGAGTGGCAGACATGTCAATGACAGTTTTCTTTTTGAATAAAATTGTCCACAGCATTTTGGAAGAGTGCAAAGTAGATTAGAATTAATTCCTTGGTGGAGGGAGAGGAGAAGGACCCTTCTCAGGCAGCAGCTGACTGTTGGTGAAAATTTGGGATTCTTTCTGGCTCCTGGGAAATTGATGTTTTAAAGATTGCATAGCTACCTGTTCTAAAAGGAAGTACCTTAACTGCTGCTATTTCTACTGTCATGGCAAAGACATGATAATGGTGTGAAAAAAATGAGGAGCAATGAATGTCTCCTCTCAGTACTTACTGTTTATTTAGCCGGATGACAAAGACATCAGATATCTATTTTTTAATATGTTTTTAGTAAACAGCAAGGAAAAAGTGGTTTATGCAGTCAGACAAGCAACTTTCCACAGTGGCCAGGTTCATCAGTTTTGTTTCTCTGCTGTGTTCTTCTTAGTGTCAAGTCAAGCAAAACTGATGCACTGAGAAATGGGACCTCTGTCATTGTTTAGGTTATTTAATTCTCAGTCTTGATTCCCAGTTGCAATGGTTTCTGTTACCATTTTGTTTACTTTGAGTATCCTGCTTCTCAATTGAATATCTCCTGTAGCCAGAGACATGTGCCTAGCTCATGTGACCACTCAGTTTCCCCAAGTCATCCAAAACAGTGGGTGACAGACACTTTAGTTGAAATATACATTTGGTTTTCCAGCTCTAAGGATGTAGAAAATGGCAAAAGGCATCAGGGTGACCCAAAGCAGATCGAAATGGGGGAATTTATTTGAATGACGCAGAGGCTGATCATAAAATAATACTGTATGAGAGTTAAACATTTCTTGTTTCAGTGGAGTCCTAAGTAATAGCCTGAGTATTCCCTCTGCAGTTCAGTTCTGCCTACCTTCAGCTCTGTGTTTAACACATAATGGCATTTCCCCTAACATTTTGCTTCTGTACCTGTTTTTGTGCAGTACTCTGACTGTCAAAATGTCTGTCTGACTGCAATATGGAAGTTCATGTCTTAATGTGAAAGTAATATTTATTATTCATTGTCTTTACACTGAAATGTCTCTGTATTTGTTGATCTTCACAAAGCGTGTCAAACAGCTGATAATTCTTAAAAAGTCTCACTTTAAATAGTGCTTGTTACCTTAAACTGAAGGCTTGTTGTGGCTTTCAGTTTTCTATCAGTGGAACCACCATGAACCATCCTTCTAATTAATGCCATTTCAAGCTGTTGTACTGTTTCACTCATAGAATTTGGCAAATTTTTCAAAGTCTTCTACAGAGGACTTTGGATTGTTAACAGACTGAGGCATTTTAAAGAAATGTTACCAGTTGTCACCCTCTAAAACTGGAGTCTACAGTTGAGTTTTCCCATATGCATTTTCATTGTTTTCCTAATCTGTTTTGAGATCAGTTTTGCAAGAATCAAGGGATCCTACGGGGAAAAAAACCCATTTAAGTAGCTCTTTCCAGAAGTTTCTCCTGCAGTTTTCATTGATGATTAAGATATTTCTGGTCTGTCCTTAACTCTCCCTTTTCTTCCTAATTACACTAGAGATTGAAGGTTGTGTTACATACTGCATGAGTAGTAATATCTACATGTACAAGTATTGACTCAAGCAGTGAAATAATCCATAAACAGATTTCCTCCAGTGGCGGTAATTTCTCTCTTAAAAGCAGGAAGATAGCTCCACCTGGGTAGGGGATAGAATAGACCTGTGTTCTGCTTTAACATATTGTGAATAAGCAGGGAAAAGAGGAAAAAGAGAGAGGGGAAGAAAAGGTCACCTCACCAACAATTCTTTGGTAGTTTAACATTTTAAATTCAAGTTAAACTTTGACTGCTATAAATTAGCCACTGGACTGGTAACTTCTGCCTACCTTGTATCACTCCTGTGCATTTTTCCACACAACTGCATATGCTTCCTTTATAGTCTGAGCTCTGAAAATTTATCTGCTCTCCACTGAATTTCATTTTTACATGATGTGAAAAGCATGCGTCTTTTGGGAGATAGTTACTTGATTTCAGAGATTTCTCTGAAACCTGGAAGAAAGCCACTGAGCTACAACGATAGGGAGTTTTCTGGAGTGAGGATGAGATCACCTGGAGTGAGATCTGCACATAAAACTTGTGTGAACTTGGAAATGTCGTTAAGGACTGTGCTTATTTACAACTCTCAATATAGGCAAAAACACTAGAATAGGTATAGTTATACAATGAAAGTGGTGTTTTGCTGATGCTGCTTGTTTTGCTCAAGAAATCACTATAGGCTATGAACTAGCAAGATCACTTTTCTTTGCTGATATGAACTATTTACAATAGGCACACGTATCAAACCTTTTGAGGGTGGTTGTGCTGGCAGAATATCTGTTGAAATGGTTGCAAGAAGTAGGAGAGGCAATAACCATACTCCTGGAAGTAACTAAATCTCTCAGTGGTTATCTGAACTTTCCAACCTTTTCACTAAGCGCTGTGTTGTGGATAATGCTCTGTTGCTGTCTCATACTGCACATTCAAACTGGGATTGTGTGTTTAGTTAGTCAGTGTAGTTAGCATGAAAATGTATTGATAGCTTATAAGGTTTGTTAAGGTGTATGTTCTAACAAATTTATTTCCAAAGACTCTCTCCTGGATATTCTTTAATATATCTCTCTGAAAGAGTCATCTTCCCAAAAGCATAATTTTTCTTTGTCATGAATCATCCCTGAGTAACAGTAAACCTACCTAGTCTACAAATTCTGTAGGGAGTAAAAAAGGGTGGCTTCTAAATACTGGTAATCAGTGAACTACATCAAAATGTTTTTCATTCACTCAGGAGAGTCTTCTCAGCATTATGGAAATACATAAATAAGGCTTTACTCCTTGAGAGGGTTTTTTAGGATCAGTCTGGTGCAGACCTGTATGTAATTCTTAGGTTTCAGTCCAGAAAAACTTGATCCCATGCTGAGTTTCAGGTTCAAAGAACTATCAAATAGAAATTATGAGCTCAATTTAAGTGGGTTTGACTTTACTGATAGCAACATCTTCCATGTTCACTGAATTTGCAGTTGCCTAAAAGTGTTGACCAAAATGCATCCCAACCCCCTTGTTCTTTCAACAGTCTCTCCTGTGATAATTTCCTGAAGAAGCAGTTTAGCCTGGTTTCAGTATAAAAATACTCAATTCTAGCTCTGAGTGAAAAGTGTTTTTCATTTATTCCCAAGGCTGCTTGTTTTGGGGTGTTTATTTTGGCCTTCCATGCAGTTGACCTACTCTTTGGAAAGAAATTGGGACTTGCCAGAGCAAGGCATATTTGCAACTTGAGCAACTCCTGTCTAAACCACATCTGTAAGCTTTTTGTAAATGAATTAAAATGCAGTTATGCCTTTTACACCAAAATTGATGTGCTCCAGTTTTTCCAGCCAAATGGTCTTTAACTATGTTTGAAAGATCTGTTCAGAGATAAATATTTCCGCTAATTCTTTTTACAGTGTTGATTTGCTTCTGTAGAAATGTGATCATTTCTTCTTTTCCCTCTTATCTTTTAGGTTTTGACAAATAAACCAGTATTTGGATCAAATGACAATAACATGAGGCATCTCTCTATATTCTGGCAATTTCAGTGTGATAATTCTTTCTAGCATTTGATAATTGCTTGTCTGGGATATCACGTTTAGCCTCTCTAAATATCTTGTTAATCCAGCAGTAATTGACTGTTGATGCAGCAGTTAAGAAAAACCAACCTGTTACCCAAGGTGGGGCTAAAATTGGTCCCCATGTGGAGCCTGTTTGCAGAGCAGTGCATTTCTCTACCTGAGGAAGCTCGTGCTGAACTCAGAAGTATAACTCATGTGTCAGTTCTGACCTGTTCTGTGCCCTGTAAGCATACAGGCAGGTGGCCACAATGACTTTGGTTATATTGCTGTAGGTAGTTTTTCCATCTGAAAATGAATTGTGTTTTCATCTGCATGCTGGTTAACTGAAATGACAACGTACAGTAAAAACAAATCAGTAATTTGATTTGGTTTTAGCAATTGTAGAATTCAACTGGTTATCACAAACTGAATTCTATAATTTTTATTAATGACCATTAAAAGTTTCTGTTTTCACTGGAACAAAAAAAGTGGGAGAATGTAAGTTCAGGCAAAACTGTAACAACTGCAGTCCTACAAAAAGCTCAACTTGGGTGAAATGCACTCAGGTCTGGGACCTGCTGTGTGCAAGTAAGAGCACTGCAGTCCTGATCCCTGCACACTGCTGACATGACTCTCCATACCCACCCCTTCCAAAAATAGTGAGTTTTCCCTCTGCAGAAAGATTCTGTATGTCAGCAGGAAAGATGATGTGGGCTCTCTTTGGGCTGCATAACTGAAGGTGCTGTTAGTAATCCAATTTCAGAATACAGACAGCTAAATAAAGAGTTATAACATCCAAAACAAGCAGGATAGCAGAAGTCCTTGAACACAGGAATAACAAAATCCAATACACAAACCATGGTAGGCAACACACCAGAATCTGATGTCAGTCAGGGTGAGGAAGAACTCCTTAAGTTAAAGAAGATACTAGGTACGAGTGAGGGGGAAATAAAGTGTCTAATAACAATATTGAAGTTCAGATGTACTTTTTGCTTTACAAGCTTATACTTGACAAGAGTGTTTATGACTTACTTTGGGAAGTTCAGCTAACAAAACCTATGAAGAGCTGATGTATAAAGTGATATCAAAACTCTGTCTCAGTTTTAAGGACAGGTTTTCAAGATTTCTC
The DNA here is from genome assembly GCF_001715985.3 of Manacus vitellinus. Classification (NCBI taxonomy): domain Eukaryota; kingdom Metazoa; phylum Chordata; class Aves; order Passeriformes; family Pipridae; genus Manacus; species Manacus vitellinus. The sequence continues at coordinate 162,672 of NW_021939122.1, read as the reverse complement.
TCTTGCTCAGGGAAGGGGCTGGCTAATGTTGTGGTCACTGTTTGTGCACGGGCAGATGGGTGAATGTACCTGCCTGACTTTCCTGCATGACAACTGTACCCATTAGTCTGCATTTGCTGTCTCAGTATCTCTAGTGCCATATGTTCTTTTTCTTTAAATAAATAGGTGTATAATAGTTAGGACAGATGTGAATAGCAAAATGGCTTAGGCAGAGGAATGATTTGGAACAAGACTCAAATGATTGATCTTGACACCAGTAGTCTTAACTAGTTTATAGTAGAACTGAATTAGTACGTGCTGTACAATTCCTTGCACTGTCCCTGTCAGTGGAAGGGTATCTTTAATCAACTTATAATTTTAGTTTCTATCTGTCAGTTTATGACTCATTAGTGTTTGTAATTACATCGTTTTTGAGCTTAGCAACTTGTCTGTTGCTTACTAATATGCTTCAGGAGTGTTGCAGATTAGTTTTGTTGATGGCCTAGTCAGTCTCAACAGCAGAGAGGCTCATGCAACTGTTTTTGTTTTGTTTAATTTAATTTCACCAATACAGACTCATTGAGGTAAATACTGTTTTGAAATGCCTTAGAAAACAATAGTATTAAAAGCATCAAATATAAACATGAAGGAATTCGCATTAAATTACAGAGAAACGACATCTGGAAATGTAATCATGTAGACAGCTACTTTATAGCAAGAAATCCAAAAGCAGTTGCATGATATGTTGTTGAGTTACACAAAGATACCGGGAGTGTGTCAGTAGGACATTAGTGGAATGGGTAGGACTTTTCACTTCGTGTATGCAGTGGAGGGATGTAGTTTCTCCTATCAGGGAGGAGTTCTTTGATTTTTATCCTGAATTTTGAAGTCTAGAAGGTTATTGGTCATTTAGAGAAGAGCATCTTTGAAAACAGTGCCAACTATTGTGTCTGATCATCTTCTTCCTTTTCCTTGTCAGCAATTTACCACATCTAGTTATGAACAAACACAGTTCTTAAACATGAATGAGATTCTCATTATTTTTACCTCCACCTGATTTCTTTCTTCCCCAGCCTTTGGTGTTAGTGAGCATTAGTTCACAATAGTTTCCTGTTCTCATAATGTGTTTTAGAATAGGCAGTCTTAAGACTAAGGAGGATAAATGAGGAACCTTAAAAAAACCTTTTTTAGAGTTGCTTATCAGAGTTTGATTCCCACATGGATAACATAAGCTAAGGATTTATGAATCAAACGCAGTTCTGAACTATGTTCTCCAGTACAGATTCTAACCTGATTTGTTGCTGCTACCTGTGTATTTACACTTCTTAAGGTATTAGGAGGAAACAGTGTATCATAAATAAGACACTGGAAGCCAGTTTAGCCGTAGCAAACCTTAGCATCTGTTCCTAGGAAGACAACAAATAGTTCTACTGGCCCGATTCAACACAGTTTTGAAAGAACAATCCTATGTAAGTTTGCTGGGGGAAGGTAAGGAAATCCCAGGTGAGCTGGGAATACTCTGGAGCGAATTTATGATGGGATTCTCTCCTTTATAACCCACTTGGCTTTCTGGGATGAAGCACTGGCATGTCCTCCTTGATGAGCTGCAGTGGTTTACTGGCCCCCTCAAGTTCTGTTGCCCATTATAGGAAGCATACGTGTGTGGGACTGGGAGTGCAGAGTGGGGCTGAAAGCCTGACTGAGAGATCTGTAACTTTTATTCTTCCCAGAAACCAAAGGCTTTTTTTGTGATAGAGAGGGCAATGTCAGCATCCATGGTCCTAGAAAAGTAGTTGGAATTTTTAACAGATAAAATCCTATCCTTGCAGTAGTTGGTGTCAGTTTTGCCATTCTTCTGAGCACACTCAGGGCTTCACCGGGGAGTTCATTGTCTTGTACTTGTTTCTTCCATTCTCCATCAAAGAGGAACTATTGAATAAATTCTCTGCAATTCATATGTGTTTTAGTTTTGACATGATAGCTGATGACTCCTGATATGAATTTTATAATTCATCCTTTAGGTTTAAAATGCTGCCTCAGATGCAAACATAAACTAAGCATGTTATCGAGACCTGCACATACCTCTTGTCTTTTGGCCATATAATCCCTATGCATCATCAGGTTTCCTTCTTCACATTCTATTAATTTTTTAAGAGCTTCATTAGAACTGTAAAGCACAAGCTGTTTTCATGTAGATGGTTTTTACGGTGACTAAACATTGGAGAAAAGAAAACAAATAATTGTCCCAATATACATGTTGCCTAGGATGAACAGATTGATTTAAAATGCACTGCTCCAGTGCTTTGTATAGGCATCAGGCTTGTATGATTCAGTTCTTATTTTCTGGCCTTCAGTTTTGCTAATCCTGATTTTCCAGCTTGTCTTTTTATATTTTGAGCTAAGCCTGTTTCCTTTTTGACTAATAATGAAGTTTATGTGTGTTGCTTTCATTGTGGAGGTAAACATTGAATAGAATCATTAGGTAAGAATAATTTCTAGGCCTTTTCTGAAGTTAGTATCCTACATTTCAGAAGATTACTCTTTTTTTCTTCCACTTTTGATCTCAGATGTCACATGTGACAAATGTATGAAACGTGCTATACTTTTAAGTATAAAAGGTAATGTTTACTGTCCATTTATATCATTTATATTTGCCAATGTCAGTAAGCATGTGTACATATAAATGCTTAATTTTACTCGGACTTCCACTTTGTTCTTGGTTCCATAAATACTTTGTAATAGGGATTTCAATGAACTTGACTGTGTGAAGGAGAAAACTAGCAGTAGTAAAAGACATGTATTCATTTCTGAATATTAGTACCATAATTCTGAAACCTTTCTGTCAAGTGTAGCTTTCAGGAACCTTGGTGTTTGTTTTATCAATAATACAGTTTTTACCATTTACTCAATCAGGTATCTTTGTGTTTCTTCAATTGTGTTTGCAGATCTCTGAATCTTTTAAGTATTTGCTTAGCTTTTTAAGGCAGAGAAACCAAAACTATATACCATTATTTCATTGAATAATGAGCCTTTGACTTAAGTAACAATGATTAAAGCACTGTTGCCACTTCCTTCTTATGTTGCATCTTTCTATTTATTATCAGATATTGATGATTTCATACAGTTTTTACAGTGCTAGGCCTTTATCCTGAAATGTTGTACAGGTTTAGAACCCCCTCATGTTTTAATCTTGTACAAGTGGTCATTTTCACCAGACCAAAATGTACTGTGGTGTCCACTTGTCCATACACTTTTTTTTTTGTTCCCAGTCTTATCTTTCTTTAACCCAGAAATGTGCCATCTGCAAATTCTGTCATCCCACTTTTAAACTCTTTTTTCAGAGACTGGATGAATACATTAAACGCCTTTAATTTTTGATGTGATTTTGATCCCCCCTCGCATGTTAATATTTGTCATATTCAGAACTGTTGATCCTGTTTGTCTTCACATTCAGCAGTTTCCAGGGGATGACAGCAGAGTTTGTTGCAGATCCCATGATCACCAAGTTTCTTGATAGTCTATTGCCAGAGGGTTTGTCCAAGGCTCTTCAAAAGGGCAACTGAGTTACATGAACAAGCTTCACTTCAGGCCTGTCTTCACTGACACCTTCGGAGAACTGTGCTGGTTTACCTCTCCTGTATGTTCAATTCCATGTTTTAAGGTTAACTGATCTGAAAACCTTTAAACTGGGACTCAGCACACCTCAGTTGTTTCACTGTTAAAGAGAGCAATGGGATTAAATGACCAGCTAGACTCTGGGCACTGCAGAGAAGGACAGTACTTGTTTCTGTTGCCAGTGCAGAGTGGAAGTAATTCATATCCTCTGTAGTTGTAAGGCACATGGTAAATGAAACTCATGGAGCTCTCGTCTGGTGCTGTAACTGCCCATATTAACAAATACTAATTGCTGCACCTCTCCTTGAACAAGCTTTTCAAATATCGTGTTCATAAGACTCAAATTTCATTTCAGCAATAAAAGCCTTGCAGGCAAAGTAAAAGCAGGGTTTTTTTGCTGACAGTCTAGTGCAAGTCAGCTGTCTGCCCCTGTGCTTTGTTTTTATAAATATGGTACAGGGCATCATAATCAACAAGGTCAGTTTGAGAAAGCAGATAAAGGAGACAGTATTGTCTGCCTGCTGTTTGCACTGTGCTGGATAGATGGACTCCGGTCATGTTGCCTGTGTGGGGTTTTTTTTTGGTTTTTTTTTTAATTCATCATGCTGTACTGTAGTCATTTGCACAAAGAATGCTTTTAAACGAGTAATGAGTGCTTTCCTGTTTGGCAGTTGGTTAAACTGAACTTTGTGTCACAGCTCTTTACGATTCACTCATACAAGACCTAAAATATTCAAGACTGGTAGGGGGGCAAAAAGCTCTGTCTGGCTCATGCTGTTTCTAGGAAAAGGGAGTCTTGGGGCTGAGAGGGGGGAACCCTGCAAAGACCTACAAATTATGCAGTGTTCTTTCTGCCCATGAATAGTTTCTCTTGTGAGTGAGTGAGGCTGTACTTTTGGACTCACAGACAAAGCAACTTTTGCTACAACTGGCCTTTCTCCAAAGCACACTTTCTGTACTTATTCTGTTTATTTTTATTATTTTAAAAATATAATGATAGGTAGCCTGAAAGTTATCTGAGTCAAACATGAAGTGTCCAGTTAGCCTTGACTGTAATTGTATTGCAGATCATCTTTCTGGGCAGCAAGGCTCTATTGAACCGCTCAAGCAGGGAGTGTCTCTCTTCTAGCAGAAATTTTGTGGTCCAGCTTCTCATCTTTCCACTGAGAATTGCCTCATGCTTGCAGAGAAAGTCAGAAGCTGAATCAAATTCGGATTTCAGACTGTTATTATTTACTTTTTACTGCACCTTGTAAATAATGCTATGAAATTACAGTTTCATCCTGAATTAAGAGCATTAATGTAATACACATGCTCACCTCTTATGAGTATATGGACCTCTGCGACCTCAGAACCTGTTTTGAAAAATCAATTTGAAATATGTTAACTTTAACTTCTGAGGCCAGTGGAGATCTAGTTTAGGGTATCATCTTGCTTGGCTTTGGTTGTTTCATCTTACAACTTATTCCAGATATGAATTGATGTCTTTGTGGTTTAGCCTACCTGACTTTCATGTGAGAATAAACCAATTTTGTTGCAGGTTTTGTGAGAATTCGTTATTTTTGACTTTAAGAACACATGTGCAGTAAAATCTAATGAGATGACAGAATTTACTGGCCTTTATAGAGGACTTCTGATGTAATCTGTTTTTAACTACAGGGTGTTCTAATAGCTATTAAAACAAATGAATGTTACAAGCTTTACTGATCATTTCTCAAGACATCTGCATTGTAAAGTCCGGTTTTCAGAGCTGTAAAAATGAAAAGATGTCTCAGGAAAAATTGTAATAGCTTGTTAAAAGTGAAAATTGCATTTCAACAAGTTGAGGCAACTTTAAAAAAATATTAAAATTAAGAGACCCCTCTTGCGCTTGGCTTTAAGAATTATCTCTTTGGTTTACAAAGTATCCTTTGGTGGCATCGCTGGCAGAAGTAAAAAAGAAAATCTCTGGCCAGTGGGTCTCTGCAGTTATGCTGGTCATGGATGTGGGAGCAAGTGCTGGGAGGAGCAGAGTGTACTGAAAGGTTGTAAGCTAGCACTGCTATTAAAAGTGCTTGGGAAATTACATTCTTGTTTTAACAGCTGTATGTTTAGGATCTCTACTTGGATGCTTAATATGGTCCCACCTCTTCTCTGGGTTACTTGTCAAATACTGAGGGAAGATCACTAGCAGACTAACAGTGCTAAAGCTTCATAGTCAGATGTCCCTTGACTTGGGGCAACAGTTTGATACCCCCTTTCAAACGAGACACTGACCTTGTTCCCCTTGGCAGGGGCTGGGATGTGTGACTTTCAGCCTGATGTGCTGTAACATCCAGGAACTGTTGCTGGTGCCCAGCTAAGGGCACTGGGCTTCAGTGGGTGGGGAGATGCTCAAGATCTCTGGCCCGGCTGGTTTCTGTGAACTAGGCTGGTCAATAAGTGATTGCACTAGGCAGGAAAAGCCCATGGGGAATAAAATCAGTCTGGTTTTGGCATACTGGTGAGTGGTGGCAATATTACCATATGTTGTAATTTGTGGGTATATGTATTTATATAAAACGATATATGTATTTCAGAGAGCAGGCTAGGCTGTTTATAAAAAAAACCCTGTTGACCTTTTCCTTCTAGATAGAGTGTTTCCCATTTGGCAAGATGGTGGCCTTTGAGTAGCAAAGTCATCAAGATTCTTTTGCCATTAAAAAAAAAAAAATCTACACATAGTTGGCTGAGTTGATACGCAGCTGAATAACTGTGGTTTGCAAGTACTCACAAGGGATCTCCTTGGCTGTAGAAGAGAAAATCTCAGAAGACCTCCTCGTGGCTGACCATGTTTGAACTGCTCCCAGCTTTGACTACTAACCAGCATGTTCAGGCGCCGGCTCGACTTACCAGCTGAGCAGGCAATACCCAGGCAGCACCAGAGCTCCTTGGGAGCTATTACAATTCACATTGAAAACAGAAATTGGTCATATTATCAGTGTCTAGTCATAATGCTTTAGATTTCAGATGCATACTATATCAGAAAAATCACAGCATTTTACCCTTTCAGATCCCTTGTCCTCTGGTGCCTGTCAGGACATCTGCATGTTCTGCTGTCAAAAGGATGTGATATTTTACTGTAATTGTGTGAAATTGAATACTAATTTATAAGTAGTGGAGTAGTACACAGCCTAAGTGTTCAGTTATAGGATTTTTTTGTTCTTCATAGTTAATTTTTCTAGTACAAGCAAGCTGTAATATCTGAAACCGTATTGTAAGCAATAGAGATGTTGGAATTTACTTGAATAACATGAAACAACACTTCAGTTTTTCCTTTGAAGATTAAATATTTGTGATGCCATTTATTCCATCAGTTCCCTGTTCTCTCCTTGAGCTAACTGGTTAGAAGTGTGCACACAGAGAGGCTGTGGCTGGTATTCTTACACAGGCACTAAGGGTTAGCTCAGGTATGTCTGTGGTATGTCTGTGTTCTGGCTTGACTTACAGTTACTGAAGTGTAAGTTAAATCTAAATGTGGTCCACTTGCTTTCTGAACTACAGTAACTGCTTAGAATAAGGGGAGAAGAAGGCTTGTATCATCAGCTTTTGGCCAAGTATCCAAAGTGGTTTTGTGTTTTTATACATAAATCTTCTAACGTTCAGTCATCACCAGTTAGATTTGAATTTGTTTATAACCGAAAATTTGGGTTAATTGTAAATCATCAGAACAACCCAATGTAATTATTCTTTGTCAGAAGAAATCACCATAGGTAACTTCTACACATGTAAAAATACCATGGTCTAACTAAAATAAAATCCTAGGAGTCGGGCAGCTAATGTTCCGAATTGTTACATTCCCTCCTGAGTTGATCCAAGCCTTTCTTCAGCCTGCAGCAGTTAGCAGGTTTGGGAATTGAGCGTCCTCCTGTGCCAGGGCCTGTTGGAAGCTCATTTCTTTCTGGTCCTTGGTAGACAAGGGGTTCTTAAACTGGGACATGGCAGGTGTGCAGGGGAATAATGGGACAGCTCATAAAACATAAAACTGTTTCAGTTCCCACTGCCCACTCACCCCCATTTTTCACCCACTTTTCCTTCCCTTTTCTGCTCTTCTCTCTCGAGCCAATCTGCAGGTCTGGTCTGTCTTGTGTTCTGTTTCCAAACACAAGTTAAAGAGTGCCCTCCTACATTTTGTGTCCATTCCTGTCTGGGTTTTTCGTGCATGGGAATCATGCCCTCACTTACTGATCCATCCTTTCTTCTCTTTACTCTTATATTTCTTGCACATTTTTTTGATAAAGTCCTTGGTTTATCCAGATGTATGTACCATGTCTTAAGCAAGGTATCAAGCAGCTAATCTTTTTCTTGTAGCCATTGTCACTGGATTCTTCTGCCTTGTTCTGAGTGTACTTTACTATTAATAGCCAAAGCATTCCTTAATATGGAGATTTAAATTGAACAAGCTAAATGCAGAACTGCTGAGTCCCCATGGTGCAAATTGTGAACCAGCACATGATAACATAATATTTTTGATAGTAATTTAGAATGCTATATGATTTCACCAGATTTAGGCACTATCACTCTTAATATTTCATTAGGCAGGTTTGTGTATGATCCTCATTCTTTCCACCATTACTTTAAAGCCAGGTACAGAGGAGCTGTTTTATTGAGGTTAAGGTATTTGCTGTTATTAGCTATTACTGTTTGGTTAGTGCTCATATCTAAATCAGAATGCCCGTTGTGCTAAGCACTGTGCAAATATCTTTGAAGAGACAGTCTCTGCTCCAGAGAGTGGAGCAGATTTATACTTTAGTTCTTTCACCTTACTACTTAATGCTGCTTTTTTTGCACTTCAGTTACACTTATCTAATGGATATCTATGCCACTTGTGCTTCTCTGTAATAATAGTAGTGATAATTAGATAGGCAGTTTTTATCTGGATCAAATGCAAGTTCCCAAAGAATTAAAAAAAAAAAATTCCAGTGTATCATCAAATTGGACAAAAACACTGAAATACTTCAGTGTCCAATGAGACACTGCTGGGTGGTCCTGTCTAAAAAAGGAATGTTTCCTGTATTTTAAAACTTTGTTTAGAATTGGGAGTTAATGACTTTATATATAAATAATTATATCATTAACTTGCCTGCACATGCGTTAGGATTGAGATTGCTGTGTTTTCAGTTCTAGTGGAAGATTATTATTTGATCTTAAGTTTCTGAGCTGATGTTGCCTGTCCGAACACTGGAAGGGGCTTTTCTGACCCCTGTAAGGTGCATCTGATGAAATAAGCACATTGGAGATGCTTTTTCTATTGCCTAGGATAGATGAAAATACTCTGTGAACTCAGGAGACCATTGGTTAGATCCACTGCAGTTTCTCATCTTTACTAAAAGAGATCTCTAGTAAAGACCTTATGACTTTAGTCATAGAATGTCTGGAACTCAGTAGTATCAGTTGCAAGAGATTACAACTGTCTTTGTTAATTGCCCTGTTGTCACCTCTCATTAGTACACTGCCTGTACTTTTATCTACTCTTTCTCCCTCACCTTAATGCACAGGGGTCCAGGTTGTGGGTTTTGCTGGTTGTTTTTTTAAATCAGTATCTGTGTGCAGAAACTTGTTAGTCAGGAACCTGTCTGATAGAAGGTTGTCATTTGTTTCATCATGATACATATAGCAATGTTTGCTGTAAGTCATGTAACATTCTTCCAGTTTTCGCTTATGAAGTCTTTATACCTCTTTTAATGCATCCCTTTTATCTTACAAAGCTGTTCATTTTAGCTTACCCATGTTGTGTTCTGCTATCCTTTTTGATTCCTAGATTTCTACAGGATGAAATACATTTTTGCTTTACAAGGCTTCCTCAAATGTACCTTCTCTATTAGTTTATTCCAGTCTGTAATAGCAGGGGCTTAGTCTGTACTCCATGAAGGCTTTGAGATACTACCTTTTATAAATACTGCAGTGAACTAGACTATTTCACTGTAAAGCTTTGATTGCTTGATCGCAGGTTTCAGCTTTGAACCCTCTTTTCTCTATTTAATGATCTGGTGCAGGTTGCTGGACTGGTGCTGCAGTCATTGCTCCAGGTGTCAATGGAGCTGCAGTCGAGCATGTTCTCAGCACATGCATGTGCATGAAAGTCCACTTAAAAAGGAAGATTTTTAGCCTTTGCCTATTTGTTATTGTTTATTCTCTAGCACTCAGTAGTGCATTTGCTTGGGCAAGAATTTACAATGAGTTTTTAGAATCCCTGTTTTATTTTCTGCTACATGATTCTGTGCTGGTTTTTTCAGCTGCCTTGCAGGAACTCCTCCTGTCAGATTAGCATGGTCTAGTGGTCTGCATCCAGGCTAGGAAAAGAGCCTTTAATCCCACATCTGATGCTGAGTGTATTGATCCTCTCCTCCTCAGGATGCCATGGATGACTGTGAATGTATGTCCTTAATGACTGGCATTATCCTGCTCCAGAGCAGTTCCTCTCTCCTTTCAAGACCCTGGTCTATGAATGTGAAAATCCTGTTTCTAAGTTGATGTCCAAACCCATTCTCTCCTTCTCGGTCTTTTTGTCATCATTTATCCTGAAAAGTCCCTCAGGGAGTGGGGATAGTCTTGGCAGCAACAATGTGTCAGAAGGGACAGAAATTGTCATATAGACCCACCAGTCAGTAGCCTCAGTGTCCCTCACCCTGGCAGCAACTAGATGCATTTTCACTGTAACTTTAGACAATAACTAGTCTCTCTGGCATTCTAACCTGAGTGTTTTCCCCAAAGGATTAGTTCACTACCTTAGATTCCCTCTTTGTGAAGCTAGGATGATGTTCTCTTCACAGGATTAGGTGAGGATTAGCTAGTGTTTATCAGCGGCTTGCAGATAAAAGAAGTGCTTTGTTTACATGTATATCTTTTAGACTGCATGGTCTTGATCACTTGGCAGTGTTCAAGTCTGCATTAGAAAAACATCTGATTTAGGATAATGTTACAATAGAATTGTTACAGACAGTTACTAAGGTGTGTGTATTTTTAGAAGTGAATCCTGCCTCTAAAAAGCATTTTGCAATTTGGAAATATTCTGTCCTATTCTCCTTTTGTAATTATTATTGCTGTCTTTAAAATGTTTTGTATTAGTGTTGACACATAAGATTTTTGTGGTCATTCTGGAAATGTCAACAATATTTCTGGCCTAATGACTGTAAGTGCTGTATAAATTTATTCTCTGGGGGAAACACAAAACCATCCTTCAAGAGTTATCTTGTGAGACAGGCAGACAATGTCTTCTGTTACCTTTCCACACCAAATATCCCTGGTTCATGAATTATAGTAGCTGGAATCTGAAATTCACAGTGTTTTTCTGCATCTTCTATAATTTCTGAAAATAAAGGTTTTGCAGCAGCTGGAATCAGCTGACAGTCTTGTGGAAAATACATCTTGTTCTTCCCTAGCGATATTGGCTCTGTGGGGCTTTCTTAGTAACATGAACAGATATGACTCAGAAGACAGAGGGAGAACGACTGTGTTGTGTAGGAAGTTAAAAAATCAGGTTTTTTACCATTTTCTTTTGGCCAACACCACAGTCAAGCTGCACCGCCTGCCTTTTTTTTAATTTTTCTTTTTTTTTCTTTTTTCTTTTATTGTTTTTTGTTGGTTTTTTTTCTTTTTGACAACCAGTAAAACTGGAGCTGGTATCCTGAATTGATCTTAACAGTCAATATGAAATCCTAGAGAGAACAAATGAGGTATTCTCAACTGCATGTGAAATTTTGAAATGCTGTAGTTTCTAGTTTTCATAGCACCAAACTGCAGGTTGCTAATGCAGATTGTTTTATATTGCAGTAGACAAGACTAGATCGGGTATTGCATAAAGATATTATTTGAATTGGGCCAAATTTGGACATTTTGGCTTTTGAGGGGCTCTCTTACTTGGAGAGGCTCTAATCAGGAGGAAAATGTAGTAGATACTTGTTCTCAGACTAAAATGCAGGACCAAAAGTATGAGGGGGAGGTGGGAGTACATGATAAAATCCCACCTTCTTGGAGCCCAGGTAGTTTACCCATTCTCCCTTCTCGTTAAACACACAGCACCCTCAGGTCTATTCCTTGTTCCCTTTGTCCCTCTTCCCTGGTTTTCAGTTACTCTTGAGGGTTCTCCTCATCTCTTCCTCCACCCTCATGTTTTCAAAATTACCACAGTCTATTCCCCTTAGAGAAAATTTCCTAACTGCAAACTTGTTCTTTATTTCAAGCCCTTCAAGTAACCAGCTCCTTCCAGAAAACATTCCTGGGTTAGTATCCCTGGGAAATTTTTGCCCATGCCGTCTTGGTTTTGAACTTTTATTGGACTTCTTTCAAGTTGTGGAAGGAGCTAGTTCTTATGTGTTTGTGAAAGGAAATTTATATAGTCCCCAGACAGTAAGTAGCCAGGCACAGTCTCTATGCAATAAATGCACTTCTGTAACCTTTCAGAAATCTTATCTTTAACATATTATCTAATCTTTTGCTCTAATTTCTCTTGGTTTTGACACTCCTAGACTAACATAAAAGTACTTATCAATGTATAAAGGAGAAGTTGTGTTTTGTAACATACACTTAAAATGGTGTATTAAAAAAGAAAAGATCATATTGGTAGAGGTTGTGTAAATATAATGTAAGAGATTGAGCCTCCCTACCACTAAAATTGTTTATAGTATTTCCCACCAACTTCAGTAGGAACAGGAGCTAATCCAAAATGGTTCTGATCAAGAACGGAGAATTTTATTTTCCATCTGCTTGGATAGCATCTTACTGTGGGTTTTACTGTAATATTTGATGTTCTGATGTCCATTTTGATTCTTCTTATCCAGATGTTCTGGGAACATGAAAGAAATAGATGTGGTTGCTATTTAGATACGATGTTTGCTCAGTGCTTTTTTATAAACTGCTGCTTTTCTACAGGCAGTGAAACAGAATCCCTGCCCCTGTGAAACACTCTGGGGCCTTGAAGTCTTGGGAAATCCTCTGGGTCCCTTGCTGCCCTCCCTCTTCCTTTCTCTTCTCCTTAGTACATGATCCCTTCAGGTTTAGCTTCTGAAAATTATGTTCTTACCCCTCATAATGCTTTGTGGGTATTGCAGTCTTGGATAAACTGTAGGCTCTGTTGGTCATGTAGGGTTGTGTTCTAGTCATTTCCCCAGAAAATGCCCCCAGGAGTTGCATACAACTCATTTGAAATCGTTTCCCGTTTGCCTTTGCTACTAATGCTGTGGGGTTGTTTAATCATCCAAATTTATTAATTTATTTTTTTTTAGGTTTTGAATCATCCTTTTGCACTGCTCTGACAGATTTGCTGTAGAAAATCGGTGCTAAAATCTGGCTCCGCGTGTCATTAAGGCTGTATTACTTCCTCTGTCGTCCCAGTCCTCCGCCCGATCTATTCACGGGAGGCTGGGAAGACTCACGCTGCAGTTGGGCGCAGGATCGGGAAAGTGTTCCAGCGTGTGGCATCCTCGCTGTGCTGTCTGGCTGCCGTTCTCACCCGCCCACCGCTCCATGCCCGGGCCCATCCGCCTTTTCAGTGGCTGAGATAAGATGTCAATGAGAGGGGCGGGAGGGTTAGCGAAGCTGCCTGAGGAATTGATTCTTGTCTGCCTCTCCGAGCAGTCTGTCTGCGCAGCAGCACATGATACGGTTTTGCACAATACCCCACTAATGCCCTAGTCAGCAGCTTCCAAGGGAAGAACAGTACTGGAAAAAAAAAAAAAATAATAGCAGTCCTCTGCGAGCCACAGTGAATGCATGTGCTAGAGCTAAATTTGGAAAGCTAAAGCTTATTTCATGCAAGATTATTAGAATTATTTGGGTTTCCAAAGGCATGCTCACACACATGTACGTGTCGCTGGCCAGCTTTTCCACGTGACTTGGCTAGATCCAAATGTAGTTATTTATAGATGGCAAGAGCAGTGATGGCATTATCTTGTAGCACTCCAGTCCTGAAATTATAGCACTTGTGTGCAGGGAGAGGGGGCCAGATGCCCTCTGTGAGAATTTAGTCAGGCTGCTCTTCTGCAAACGTCCATAAGATGAGGGAGTCACAAACAACCCTTTCCCTCTTCACCAGTTCTTTTTTGTTTTCAGAGAGAGAAAAGAAAGGTATTGAAAAATCAGTCTGGGCTGTGATTACTACTGGCTTCTTCCCTAGGTGCTTGTAAAAAGCAATTAGCCACGTTCATTTTTATACCTCTCCCCTATTCCATAGATAACCTATTTCTACCTATGCAGAATGATAAACATTCCCCTGAAGACAAGGAAACAGCAGTTTCTAATCTGTCTGAAAGTAATGTTCATAGTTAGGTTTTTAAATAAAAGTCTCTTGTTCCAAACCTCCGTGTGTGTGCTTGTAGCTCAGCTGATTGCACTGAGGTGTGTACGTGTCCACTGGAGCCCTGTCTTCAGGTACTGCCTGTGCAAAGGAACAGCTGCCTGATTTCCACCTCTGCACAGTGCCACAGCCTTGCTGCTGGGGCAAGACTCTGAGCCACAGTAAGGATTTCATCTAGCTGAGGGAGAAACAGAAAACCAAATTAAAAAAAAAAAAAAAAAAAGAAAGAAAAAAAAAAAACCAAACAAAAAACCAAAACATTGAAAAGGAAGAAAGAGAAGAAAAAACCTAGTCAGGTTTACAGGGTAGTCATAAAAAGAAATGCTTCAGTGTAGCTGGGAGCATACAAGCTACATCAGGGCACGGGCACTGACAGCAGAAGACAGGGCTACCTGAAGGCAGTATTGCTTCTGAACACTTTGTATCATGAAACTACAACTAAAATAATCTGAAGATCAGGGTAGGGTTATTTAGATGTTTCTTAGTTTACACCAACTTCCGTTTTCTATGTGGCCCTAATTGTAACAGAGCATAGATGATTTGCATTTTTGCTTTATTGGTAATAAATAAAATAAACATGGTGCATGTGGAGTGTTAGAGGGTATTGGAATGCCTTAACAGGAGCATCCATGGCTCACAAAGTCTGCTCCTTTAATACAACGGTGTCTGAGGTGAGAAACGTCCATTAGCCCAATGGACACAACTAGAAAAAATGGAACTTTCAGGATACAGAAGCCCTTCTCTTGCTCAGATTAGTTACCAAGTTCCCAGTGCAGCTTGGGAACAATTATTTGGCATTTGACTTTGGGATATTAATTGAATGTTAATTAATTAGGCAGTTCTCAAGAAAAGGTGATTGGTATCAGAGGAGCAGAGCAGGTTGATAGTAAAGGAAGATGACAAGGTTTGTGGAGCTGGTGGGACACAAAGGGGAAAAAGAAGTAATGACTCTTTTAAAAAACTAACTCATTAACTGGGCAGTGAGATGGGAAACATCACTGCCTTGAAACTGCAGTGTGTGCTCACATCTGTCTGCCCTGTATTGTTTGAACAGAAATCAGATTAAGTTTAAAACTGCTGTAGGCTGAGTTTCTCTTTCCTGATGTCCTTAACTGTTTTCAATTTCAGCACATAGGGATTATTTTATGTAGTTGTAATTTTTCTTTCAGAATGAAGAATGAGATGGAATGATAGGGTTAGAGTGCTTTCAGCTTAGTTCTGTTCAAGTACAAAGTTTGTATAGTATGAAAAATGGTCCTGGAACCCCCAGCTTTGAAAACTAACACTTTTTTCCTTCAGCAGTTCTAAAGAAGTTGGCAAAGTTTGTATTACACTAATCGTATAAAAATAAAAAAATTGAGGACACCTGATAAAACATTATTTTCCTATAAAAATATAAAATAATGTAAAATTAAAGCAAAGAACAAGAATGCAGAACCAAGAAGCAAAAGATCCTAAAATAGCTTTTGGTCCTTCTGAGTTCTGGCTGTGCAATGTTAACTTTGGAAACACGTTTCTGCTATAAATTTTGGTTGTGTGGTTTTTTGCAATTTTTTGTTCCCTCCTTGAAAGCCTCTCCAGATGTTTTACAGTTGTTGTTTGAAAATGTTCCATGGCAGGCACAGAGACTGCGGGCACAGAGCAGTAACCCCTTGATGTGGTGGTTGTGGTTTTTCCTTGCAGAGAGAGGAAGGTGTATGATCCTCTCTGTTCTGGGACTTGTTCTGTCACAAATGGAGTGACCTTCAGCACATCACCTGCTCTCAGTTTCTTTCATCTTTAAAACTCAGCCAGCAAGCTGTGTAGCTGGATGGCCACTTCAGGAGTCTCTGCAGGAGCTCCCCACACTGTAGCTGAGATGTCTTTTTGGAATAATTATGAATACAAGCTAGATTTAAATACTTTTCCAATGCAGACTGTTTGAAATTCCTCTGTTAGCAATCATAGATTTTGTTTGATCATAAAAGACTTCAAGAAGTCATCTATGCCATGCCCCCTTGCCTGAAGAATCAGTTCTCCCTGGATCTTTATCTGACCTTTCCTCTGCATCTCCATCCATGGAAATTCCTCAACTTACCCCCTAGGGTATTAAGGAGCATTAGGATGCTCCTAATATCTAACCTATGGGTTTTTATCTCCTTATATATTGGTGTTTCTGCTGTGGGTGTGGTTAACGCTTTGTTACTCAGTAAATCAGAATACTGCTGTCAGTTTTTCCTCTTCTAAAAAACAAAAAAGGCTCAAACTAGACCCACCAAAATCCCTAATTCATGCAGTCTTTTTTCCTAATCATTCTGATGACTTTTCTCAGCCTTCTGTGGTTGTACATTGTGGTGGGGTAGAAAGAAAGGAGAATTGTGCATCTTTCAAACTTGGGCTTCCACTCATGCAGCTGAGGAGGCTGGTTGAGCGTGCTTCAGCAGCACAGCACAGCTCCACTTCTGAGAAGTCCTGCCTTCAGAGATGGTTCTCACCCTGTTGGGAAGATGTGCTTTGTCGTGCTTTGTACTCGTCCCTGTTGGACGTTGTTTCACATCCAGCTTTTCAAGATGATTTCAGTAACAGATTTCTGCAGTGAACTGATGCTTCTTTCCAGCTTGTGCCATCTGTAAATTGACCCAGAACATGTTCTAGCCCTTTATCCATCTGCATCATGAATATCTGAAAATGAATCGTTCAGTAGTTTCAGACCCGGGGCAAACTCCTGCAAAACCCCATCTGATAAAGCTTGTTTCTCGCAGTGACTGCTGGTTTAATAGTTTGGTAAGCTTAAGTTTCCAGCCATTTTGTGTTGTAATCAGCTAGACCTTATTTCCCTTGTTCATTTGTAAGAATGTCACACAAAGCAGCTCTGAAGCCTCGCTAAAATCAAACTAACCTATGCTCAAGGTCTATTGTCTGCTAATGTAAAGAAGGTACAGAAGTGTGGCATGATTTGTTCCTGACAAATCCATTTTGGTTGTTACTCATTTTTTACTTTCCTCTTGGTCTTTTTGAATAATTTGGGTTATTTTTCCATGATAGGACCTCCAATTTTACATTTATTCCTTTCTTTTTTTAATGATAGACACTGGATTTTCCCTTTTCCAGACTTCCATTGTCATCCTGGGTGTGCATGGCTTCCCTGTGTTCAAACTCTCGTTAAATTCATCTGTTGGGTTTCTTCCTAGCACTTTTGGATGTTAGTGGTGGTGTTAGCTCAGGAGTTGTTTACAGTAGTAATTGGAGGGCTAAGGATGGATTAAGTGAAACTGAGCCTCTCACCTATAGGTCACTGGTCTGAGTGTAGCCAAAGATGGGTTCAAGTGTGTCAGTTCCATTTTTCAGATGCCTGTCATATGTGAAATCTGTTAATGACTAGAACTGACATTACAAAATAAAAGCTTACAGCAGTAATGAAAGACACTGTTGTTTGAAATCTAAGCAGTGAAACCAATAATTGGATGAGTAGGAAAACAGGCAGTCTAATGCTATTGGAGTGCATTTCCTTTGGAAAGCCTTATTCAAGATTCACTTGCTCATGGCCTTTCACCAGCTTTGTCTTCTCTTTATGTAATGGACCATGTTTTTAGATGTAGCAGCTTGGGTAGAACTTAACCCTAAATGAGATGCTTACGTATTTTATCTGGATCTGTGCAGTGTTTTGTGCTTGCCAAATTGAGCCATTGTTCCTATGTTTTGTAATGTATTACTTCAGAGTTAATGTAGTGAATCTGGTAAGATGCTCTGCCAAGTTTTGGTAAGTGTAGAAGGAAATTAGGGAATCCCAGTTCCACTGAAGTCACAGGGTAAGGATAGCGGTATTCAAATCTGTGTCTTCAACACGTAGCTGGCAAGAGCTTTTGGGGAAGCCTATATATATGTGTCCTGAGAGATATTTGTGAGGAGCTGAAAATATGCCAAGGCAAGCTGAACCCATATTCAAGACGAGACTTGGTACATGGTACCACTCTCACGCAGCAGTCTTGAAAGCACATGCTAGATAACTCTCAGGTTTGCAGAAAGGGTTTTATTGAATAAAACCTTTGTTAATTATGTGATATAACATTCAGGCATTCCCTGTGTTATCTATTTTCCTACAGACCTGTGTGTTTTTTTGTTTTTTAATAATACGTAACTACATGATAGATCCTACTGGAGCAAAGCTGGAAATTTCTGCAGGACACAGGTGCAGATATAGTAATGAAGGAGGCATTAAAGATAAAGGACATAACTTGGATATTAGGGTAGAAATGTGTATTATACCGTGTTTCACAATGTTGAGCCGTGGCTGTTGACTTTGTGTTCCTGTTGTGATTAGCAGGGCAGTTCATGCCTCCCAGAGCAGGGTCTGAGCCAGCTGCCACATTGGCTCTGCTGGGGAATTCAGTTCCATGCAGTTTGCTGTGAGGTTGCTGGGACTAACACTTTTTAAATCTCTGTGAGTTTGGAGGTGGTCCTTCTCACTACTCTACTAGTGGAGCAGGTCTGTGTTGGTACTTTTTGGATAAAATCAGTCCGTTTAATCCAACTTGTTTGCTTGGACTGTTTAAGCTAACATCACTGATTTCACCTGATGGAGAACAGCAATTACAGTCCTCAGCTGCTCCAAAAAAGCATCCAGCTGGGGTGTAAACCTCCCAGGATCAGGTGGAAGCAAACACCTGGGAATAAGCACTGGCTCTGCCATGGGCTCCTCTGTGCAAAGTGGGCAAGTGCTGGCAGCCAAAGACGTAGGCCTGGGAGGAAGGGTGGACTCCCTGGGAACTGCTGGCAGTCCGTGTTGAACAGCCAGACTGGTGAGAAATTAATACTTCTGCTCTGTAATTGGCTTTGTATGTACTCCTTTTGCGCTCTCAGCATTGAGGCAGACACTGAGCAGAAGCTTGTGTAATGACAGGGGTGGGGCCCAGAAGCTGCAAGGTTAGGGCATGTAGAGGTGCCTCGAAAGGACTGAAGAGGAGGGACAAACACATGGACTCTGAATCTCTTCTAATGGATAGTTACATCCTGTTTACTTTGTGGCATTGCTTTCCTGCCCTGACCCACAGGTTAGGTAGCCATTGCCAGGCTCTGCTGGAGTGGGTGAGGAGGAGAGCTGCAGGAAAATCAATCCTCAAAATAATTTGGGGTGGCTGGTTTCTCCCTCTTTCTGCATTTCCTAGCTCTTTAAAAGCAAGATGGCTTTTAAAACACAAGGAAAACATCCAATTTTCAGTTTCACAAAATTGTAAGCAGAGATTCCATCCTTTTAATGCAACTGACATTGTTTTTCTAATACTGTTAGCACATTGAGCATTAGGTAGTTAACATTTTCAATGTATTTTCCAAACATGATATAGTCTCCATTTTTCTGTGTAAAAAGAATAACTCTCCTAAATAACCAAGACAATAGTTGTTTCCTCTTCTCTCCTTTGCTTCTCATTGCTCTGCTCCTTCCCTCCTCACCAAATTACCTCACTGGATGTTTTATGAAAACTGTATTTAGATTGCATTCTATACAGAGGAAGGTAGCTCTGTATTCTGCTTATCTAGAATTCTCCATGTAAAAGATATGATTTTGTTTCTAAAGGCAATATAAAATTAATGGATATGACTGATGAAAAATTATGTATTTTCTTACTTATGCTGTAAATATCTTTTCAGCCAAATGCATTTCCTTACGAGGCATGAAACCAAACTAGCGAGATGGTGCTGAACAGATAGTTCTCCAAATCAAACTCCTCCTTTTTTCCTAATATTTTCATTGCAGCGAATAAGAAATACGGGTCTGCCAGTCTGCCTATTGAACTATCTACTGCAGCTTAACTGCAGCAAGGAAGCTGTAATCCTATTGTGCTCTTCCAGCAGTCTCCCGGGAAGCAGAAGGCATTGAAATTACTGAGCTGTTGTCCTATCCCCTCCTCACCTGTCTTTGTGGCTGTAAATATAGTGTCTGCCTGTAAATAGCAGTTTGCTGCACCTTTAAGCACGTTCCCTAACAAGAGGCAGCGATTTACTGAGGTGATAAGCTGTAACTAATACTAGGGTATCATAATAGGTAAATAGATTAGCACTATGCTTCTCTGTATTTTGCTTTCTAGGGAGCCGAGTGGCTCGTGCACTCGGAGGTGCTTACTGTGGCACTTTGCACCGTGCTGAGTGAAACCAGTCAGTTCTGGGATTGCAGCTCTCAGAGCTGCTGTGGATGCAGCTAATAAAATGCATTAGTGAATCTATGGGGTAGCATTGATCACGCACCCTATTTTCTTTCTCCTTTCTGGTCCCTGGCCAGAAAAGGGCTGTAACGGGCTGTACCAATGTTCAGTGCCATGGCTATAAAATGTCCTTTGAGCTGCATTGTCAGCATCCACATCATGTAATATTTGCAGGTATGCCAGCATCATTTGTTGTCAAGAAGTAGTGAGTGGTGTGGGCAGCCTGGGCTTGATCCATGATATCCCCCAGCTCGAGCTCCTTGGTTTTCTTAATGGAAGGGCCCAGCGTTTACAAAGCAGTTGTGATGCTGCTGCTGGGCGATGGGCACTCATGGCTATGAGGGATGGGAAGGTGCCACAGAGTGGGCAGTGGAGGCTTTTGTTTCTGTACTGCCTGGCAGGTTCTCAGCACAAAAGGGCCCTTACAGGAAAGGAGCAGTACCAGGGGATGTGGCCGGTCCTAATAATTGTGTCGCAAATCTTGTGATATTTGGCATGTTCTTAAAGACTTGCCTCCTAGAGACAGGGGATTAAATAACAATTGCTTCCTTTCTCTTTCAAGCAAGACTTAGCTCTGTGGTTTCAGAGAAATGCTTGAAATGTGACTCGGGCTGAAGGGAAAAAAAAAAATAATCTTTGCCTTCCAGCCTTCTTTCTCCTCCTTGTCCCCAGGATCCCAGTGTGGACACATTGCGATGTCTTATGATTTTTTCAGTGAAAGCATTTAAAACCATTGGAGGCATCCAGGACATAAAGTGTGGCCAACTCTGGGTGTGTGGGAGTATTTATGAGTATTTTAAAAAGAGGTCAGTCACATTGTGTGCTGAGACACTCTTGCCATGTCCGGTCCTCTTCAGAGAATGGAGAAACAAAAATGGGACTGGATAGCAGCAAGCTGAATATCTCTGAGTGGATTTTTTTTGTCTTGCTTCCTTAGGGAAACCCCTTGGGCTAGTTGTAATTGAAATTTCTCTTATTTTTAAGTCAGTGTTTCTCCTTTTCACAAACGTGAAAGCCGAGGCTGCTCATTTCTACGTTGGTTTCTTAACGCAGTCGTCATTAGCAAATCAGTATTGATTTATTCCTATGAAAATAGATCAATGCTAAAAGTAAAATGCAATCCCATTAAGAATGATACAGGTTTTACAAATGGAGAAAAGTAGGTCAAATATTGCACCAATCATCCCAGAGTGCATCCCTCTAAGCCAAATAAATGTGTGAATACACTTAAACTGTCAGTACGTCATTTGATTGCCATTATTATGCATCTTTTGGCATGAGCTGGCAGAGCCCTCTGTGACTGAACAGGGATTGAAAATGTCAATTTCCATGTTTTAGCCAGGTTGTATTTTACACCTGGGCTGCATAAAGGGCTGCATGGGGGGGGGTTGCCCATTTAAAGATTCTTCCTTTACCCTCATTGCAACAGTTGAGTTCAACTTAAGCAGGAAAGCCACATCATTGTATGCAAGGGACATTGTAGCAATGCAGCAGAGGAACACGATTTAAATCTGATCATTAAACTGCCGCAGCAAGAGGCTGCGAGAGACGGTGTGGATGGTCCATCTGCAAAATCTGTGCTCCTGTTGTACAAGGAGGAGGGGCGGAGGGGGAGAAAAAGCAGCTGCTTGGCTGTGCTATGAGAGGGTGAGACTGACTGTTGGCACCATCTGTAGCTGTCCTTTGTGCTTCCTGCTTTATCTGTTCATTATAGTATGATACTGAATTTCTCGTGCTTTGAGTGTAAATGAGTTGAGATACGCCTAATACTGTCAGCATAAAAAGCAGTAACTAAGTACACTAAAGATGAATAGTGTAATCTGTAAATTCATTTTGAGTTTGTTTCATCTTGCTTGAATAGCCCAGGAAGTGATGTTCTCCAGAAGCCAGCTGTACCAGATGTGTGTTGGCGGGGTATATATTCATCTTACCAAGCAGAGAGCAGAGCAGTGGAGGTGGATGAAGCACGAGAGAAGGGGAGGCCACCCCGTGTTTTCCAGCAGGGGAGAGCAGACTCCTTTAGAGGGTTCTTGCTTCTGCTGAACAGGATAGAGGGGAACTGGTAACTCCTAAGGTGGCTACAAACAGCTTTGTTTTCATTCCATGCACAAGCACCAACGCAGGGAAGAGAGAGATTATTATACATGGTACATGAGTCGAAATGTCCCGGGGGAGGAAAGGTTGAACCTCTCCATAATGAGTGCTGTGATAGGGATGAGTAAATTTGCTAGGATTTCTAGCTGCAGTCTCTTACTTTCTAAAAACATGAGTCCTCTCCGCTTAACTCACAGAATGAAACCGTCCAGCTTATCTTGAGGACCTCTTTGTTCTTTGGCAGTTTATGTTTCGCCTTTATAAATGTGCTTACTGGATATTGGTAATAATAACTCATTAAGATGTTTTCTTATCTCCAGCTCAACAAAGCAATGCTATCTCATTGGCATATTTCTTTTCTGGGAGTTACTTTCCTTTTTTTTCCAGGAGGGTTTGGCTTTTTGTTTGCAGATTCATGCCCTCAGATCCATTGGGTTGTTGCTTTTTATCTTGCTTGTCAAGTGCACATAGGTGTGCAGAAGGAGCAGCTCCCTTCTCCCATCATAGCCTCGTCTAAGATGGATGATTTCGTAGTAATTACACTCGGCTGTGAAAGTGCTCAGCATCCACTATTACTCTGCGATGGCTGCCTTAAGTGTTCGGCAGAACACTTTGTTCCTATTTCTCTGAGCTCAAGTGGCTGTGGTGCAGGGGAAGAAACCCTGTGAGGCAGGAATTTGTATCTCCAGGCGGCTGGAAAAGGGGGAGGGGGGCCTTTGTCACTGGCACATTAGTAATGATATGCCAGGGATAAAAGGTGAGTATAATTTGATCAAATGCTTGTTGACAGATTCCTTGGCTAATAGAGAAGCAGCTTAGACTGACACACGTTGCTGGACCATTTCACAGAGCTCCGGGGAATGCTTTTTGTAGGCTACATGTGAGGCTGACAATTTTCGAGTGACCATATTTAGTTACATAAAGAAATGGTGTCCCCTTTTTGTCACAGCAGAGCTCTAAAATGCCTCCCTGAGCACCGCTCTTGACCTTCCGCTTGATAAATGCAATAAAATTGCTACCTCTTCTTTGTCCAAATGTGTGATTAATTCACAGGAATGGTCCAGGCTCTACGTATTTTTCTTGTGTGGCCATTTAACTTGAGAAAATCCAATTTTTTTCTTGTACTGAAAAATCATATTTGTGGGTGTTTTTTGTAAAGCAGGTTCCTTTTTCTCCCCTTCAGATACGACTTTATGATTAGTCTCTTTGGAATTTGTTCTAAGTATGTGTGAACAGTACCTGTGAGTAGCTACTGGAAAAAGGAGGTGGTGTACCTGGAAATGATAGTTTGCTACTGCTTATGTTTATGTTATTAAGTGAAAAGACAACCATTAGAAAATTAAGAAATGAAAATAGAAGCCTCGATTTTAGAGAGTTCTGCGCTTCTCTCTTTTAAACAAGCAAACCTAAAATTACATCTAGAGCTCTTCCACGCTAAACCGCTGTGGCAGCTTGGGTTTTGAGTAGTCTTCTGGTTCTCACCTACTTGTGCAATCTGTTGATTTGTGTTCGGTTCATAACACCTCAGGAAGGCACTTAGTTAAAAATTAAACATGAAGCATTTTCTTGTTCTGAGGGTTTTGTAAAGGATCCTTTAAAGAAGAAAAAACCCCAAGCACTTCCACTTGAGAACATTTCCTTCAACTGCAGGATTTTTCAATTAGTCTGCACTTTGTTCCAGTCGAACTCCTGACTGTGTCATCATACCTGGCTGACTTTTTACTGGTGCCACTTCTGATGCTGGAATTAAATAGGCAGCTTTGAGGCTCAGTCAGGTGTTGCTGGAGGCTTCAGTGGGGTGTCTTGGCCGGGTGCACTCCTGGGAGCCAGGTTTCACCCACAGTCACTTTCTGGGGCTCTGCTTACTTGCAGAGTAGGTCGTTTCTGTGACAGCACCTGGTCTTTTCTGAGTGTGGGTGCATACGGGAGAGGCCACGTTTTCAGGGATAATGACCCCTTTCATGTCTTCAGAAGGAGTTGCAAGCTTTGCTTCCCTCTGAGAAATCTCTGCATCTTCATAGTTCATAAGCGTGATTTTCCTATAAGCACGGAATTACCCTCATTGACTACAAGATTAGGCACATAATGGAGATTCACATTTAGGGGTTGTGCTGGGTCAAATATAGATTTAAGTGCCTAACTTTTGTATCCATGCATCATTCTCCTGTTTATCTATTCAAGACTGGTAGCTCATAGCAGTTTTGGAAATTAATTCCTGCACATGGGTTTCTCTCCAATTAATCTTTTGCAAAAAACCAGCTAAACGGAAAAGAGTTCTTTTCTCCCCTCTGTGAATGATGTCTTCTCTATGTTTTTGTTATGTTTCTATTAGTGTGAAATGAATTCTTCTGCATCTTTTTTCAGCAGTCCCATGTCCTTGCGCCTCATCCATTCTTTGTGTCTATGCTGCTCAGCTCAGACAAGTTCTCTCATGTCTCCTGGGCTGTGCAGAATGTTTGTAACTTGTGTAAAAACTTTGTAATGGTAGTGTAGGGCAATTACAGACTCAGTTTGATAGGATAATAATGTGAGAGGTGGTTCATGGACAAGCTTTTCACTCCTGGGGTTTGTCTGTTCAGACTGTGACTCCTGTTTCAGTGGCTCTCACCTGCACTCGGTGTTGCAGGTCCTTCAGATGTGTACTCACTGTCGTTTGTTCTGTTTGCACAGCACTGCTTTCATCCTGGTGTGAGGAGCTGGGACGGCTCTTGCTGCTTCGCCACCAGAAAAGCCGGCAGAACGATCCTCCAGGGAAGCTACCCATGCAACCCCCCATGAACTCTATGAGCTCCATGAAACCCACCCTCTCTCATAGGTGAGTCTGGGCCCAGTCCACAGCAGTTTGTACAGATGCATCTCATGACAAGTCTGTTAATTGAAATGTTTGTTACCATTGGCAGGGGTAGCTACGCTGCTTCCTGCACTGCTCAGCACTACAGACAACAGGGTATCTGTAATTACAGCAAGTACTAAATAAACTCAGGTTTTGTCTTTGCTGTTGCCCAGTGCATAGTGAAGTAACATGTCCATCTCCAGATTTGGGCTCAGCTCAAGTGGGCTTTCAAACTTCAAGTTGTGCCCTAGAGATAAATCTCAACATCATGTCTCTCATCAGACGCTTGATGTTTATTTATGTACAACTGGCTTTTCTTGATTGTTGAAGACATTTCACTGATGTTTTGTGTTTTAATCATCGTTGGAAATGTATTGCATACAAAGCAGGTGTACAGTGGGTGTAGCCATAGATCAGAGAATGTCCTTTATAATCTTATATCAGGTGAGGATCAAAAAGCACTTGTATTGATTTAGAGAAAATGTCAACATTAAAAGACACTATAAGAAGCTGAAGATGCAAAGCCTTTGATTGTCAAATTAGGTGGAGGAGCACTATTTGTATTTCTTGTCTGCAGAGCCTAGGTCAGGGCAAAAGCTGGAGATTAAATGTAGACAGGGATAAGCATTCATTTCATGCTTTATGTTTCTGGGAGTTTTGTCCAAGCCTTTGTCCAACCCTCAGCATCACAATAAAGAAACCAGAAATAGTATAAATTGGGTTTAGTGTGGAGTATTTTTGTTAGTAAAGGATGATAAGAGTGTGGATGAGGCTAAATTCCTTGTACCTAGATTCCATGGTAGCATAAATAACTTGAACTTTTGTGTTAGAGTGGAGCTTAGGGACATCTCTGTACCTGTGCATTTGCATGTGTGAATTTGTCTGAAAACCACTTTTGGTTTTGGGGTTGGGATTCTTTTTCATTATTTTTGTTGCATTTATGGGAAAACCATGCAATCACTATGCCTTTTGGTTTAGCCCTTGAGAACAGACTCCTTTTTTTTGTAGTATAATTAATACAAAATCACTGACTTTTCAGAGTACCTGGATTGCTTCTTTTTTCAGTTGCTTATGAAATGACCGACTGTAAACACACTTAACAGAAACAAACAGAAAACTTGGCATTTTAAAATAACCTAATTTTACACTTGGGAGAAGCTTGTCAGAAGACAAAGTGAAATGAGTGGTCAGTGTGCAGAGAAAGTGTGGTTCAGTGTATATGTTCTCTTAGGTGTAGCTTTTAGATGCCTGATTCTCATTTGGCCTCTCTTCCCCTAGAGTCTAAAGTAAGACCATCTCACAGTGGCTGTTTGCTACATTACTAGATAAGATAAGACACAACTCACTTCCTTCATGGCAGTTTTTCACTGAAACTGTCACATGTCAAGAAATAAATACTTTCTGCTGCTAAACCTAAATACCAGCATTCCCGGCAATACCAGGTTGCCCAATATTCTGCCTCGTAGTAGAACATCCTGCCCAGTATCAAGCAGTTCCTGCAAGTTTTTCTTGAGTATTGACCTTGAAATCCTTTACTGGGGAAGACACTGGGAATAATTTCTAAATTACTACTCTTCACTTATGAGATGCCCCTCTAAAAAGCAGAATTTCTTTGGCATAACTTCTTATCTACAATAGCTGAGCAGCCTCTTAGGGATTTGGAATACCTGCATCACTGTTTTAGTGAGTGCTGTTGTCTTGTCTGTAATTTAGCCATAAGCATGACTGCCATATCTCTCAGGTGGTACATTAGAATGAGACATCCTGTGACTCTCCAACTTCTTTTTCCTCCTGGAACTGCTTATTTTCATGGATGTTTTATAATCAGTCTAAAAGACAGTAAGTGAAGTATGCACTGAAGAAGAATTGAGTTTTCTATTTGTTTTAATTAAACAAAAGATGAAAAGCCATTAAGTACAATCCCAGTGATGAAGCTGTTGATGAAGCACCATTTGCATTTGCATTAGATTACATTTCGGTCAAAAGCTTAGTATTAAAGTTCACAGTATCTTATCTCTAATTCACAAGGCTTTTCTGTTAATTCAAACCAAAAACAAGTATGCTTTGGATTTCCTACAAAAAATTAATGTAGCCAGCTACTCAAGTTTTGTAAAAGAACTAGATATTAAAGTAGAACAATCAAGAGCATATTCAAGAAGGTTACTTAACAGAGGCCGTGTAGCTGCTGAATATCACTAAACACAAATAAATCCTTCCCCTGACATCAGACAGTGTTGAGTACTTCACAGAGAGATTTTTCTGCTCTTTTACTAGCAACAAAATTGCCCAGAATTCTAGTCAGGGACTAGAATCCTGATGTACCTGGCACTACAGAAACACAGTGCTTAGTCCTGAAGTTGAAACAGGGCTCGACTATTTAGAATAAATTCTGACTCAATAATGTATCACAAGAATCTAAATCTGAGGATTCATATTTAATAAACTATGGGCACTTAAGCTATTGAGAATTCAGGTCTGGCCTATTTTTAAGGACAATCTTTGATTTTTAGAAAGTTAATTGAGTTATGAGAAAAATCTGAAATAGACTGATTAGGGAGTGCTTTGATAGTGTTACTAATGGTCAAATGCACTTACAGAGAGCAGAATAGAAACCATACAAGGATGTGCACACATGCAACAAATGCTTTCAGAATAGAGACTGTATTGTGCTAATTTCTTTCTAAATTTAGTTTTTCATTAACAGAATGATCAAGTCTTGCTTATAGGAAAAAAAATCAGCTAAATACCTGCTGTTTTATGTAGGGCAGTTGGTTGGACTGCAAATGCCTGTGTTTTATGAACAGAATGAGCACTGGATTCTCAAAAAGAACCCCCTCCCAGTCTTAGGAGTTTTTTAAAGTCAGTGCAGTGTAATAGTTGGCTCAAACCTGAATGTGAGATTTTTATTTACTTTAGTTTTAGACTTTTTTTACTGATTTGTATGGGTAAACTTCACTCCTGTATTGAAGGATCATGTAAGACCTATCTCCTTAATCTTGTATAACTTCTAATTAAAGTCCTACTTAATGAATTTATGGGGAACTTAAGGAGAGCCATTAGTCTTGGGGCTAGCCCTACTGCACAGGATTGAAATTTCCTGCTTTCTAGCTTGCAGGGAGTAATGTAATTTCTTTTTGTTGTAGTTTTCCAATCTGACATAATGTCTGTAATAAGAGATACTACTCAAGGTGGCTGATTTTTTACTTTTCAATGAATTTAAGGTCTTTGGCAAATGTTGTTATGTAAGTACAAATTATTGTCATTACACACCTCCCTTTGCTTTGATGAAGTTCCTACTTAACACTTTATTGCATTAAATTGTGGCCCTTTACATGTGGATCAAATTCAGTCTTGGTTGAAAGAGTTACAGTTTCAATCAATCCCAATGGGAATTGCACCCTAGTTCATTTTCAGGTCCATCTGACCCAGGCAAGCCCTAGGGGCCTTCTCGTTCCTTGCACAGCTCATAGTAAAGCTTACTTTGTCAACAAAACCACCTGGAAAGAGACAGCTGTTATTTGCAGTTTGGTATGTTGTCATGAGCATCTGTAGGGTTCTTACTGTCTTCACTCTTCCTCCAAATTTCGGTCTTCTGTACTAATTGCCAGCTGTCATGCAATTAGTGACCAAAGGGTGGTAATGTCTGTATAGGGCAGTCAAGACTGATGAAAAATACAAAGATAAAATTATTTTTATCACAAATTACTTAGTGCCAGAGGTTTAGAGAAAATTGAACAGTGGATCAAATTAAGTAGTAATTCAATATTATGGTAGGTGCTATATTTATTATCATTACTGTTTCATGTTCAGGCAATCGTCATAAATACCTTTTATTGGCTAGACCTGCTTCACAAAGGTGCTTGTTTTTAGTGTTTTGTCCCTTTTTTCTTCCAATTTAAACTTTACTAAGAGCTGAACTTTCAAACATTGGTAGGAGCTCTTGAAAAAGAATGGTAATTCTCTGTCTGAATTTTTACTGGGTGGTTGAGACTGGCTCTTGCATTGTTAAGAACCAGAAGTGAACTGGTTATAACATACCGGTAGAAACAGTGTCAGAATTTCTGTAAAGGCTGCTGCCTTTTCCATTTTGCCCTCATAGGTGGTTTTGACCAACAGTGATAGTCACTTCAAAAATGTCTGGATGAGAAAAATGGTTAAAGTGAAAGGTTGGGTGGAGCATATACAGACTTATGTGAAAACAAGCATCGTGTGCATGTTTTATACATTGATTTGAAGTAGGGATTGCTTCATTATGTCATGTGGCTGTGGCATACAAGGACAATCTTTGCAAAAGAATTCATAACTCCTTAGGTGAAAGATAGGATTGTTTCAAAGCCTTTTCATCTTTCTGTTTGTGAAGTTGTGAACTAAATATAATTAGGGACTGAACAGATGGTAAATCCTAATATAAGAGAATATACCCAGTAAAGGAACCTGTTTTACTTCTGTTTCTGCAAGAGGAGCTTCACTGTTTTGTCTGTCTTCTGTCCTTCAATGTTAAAATTCACCATCAGAAAAAAATAAGGGAAAAGTTCAGAAACAAGAAATTTTTTCCTCTACATGTTGTATATACTAGACAAAGTTTTATGGTTTTGGTTTGTGATTTACTTTAATTAAAAAGTGTAAGCTGATATTTTTATAAATCCTGACAAAAACTAGGCAAATATTATTAAAGTATGTCTGCTGACTGAGGCAAAATCTGATCTTCTCAGGCTTCATGGTGCCTATGTTAGTTTTTAAAATATGGTAACTAACAGCTTTGAACAGACAGGTATCGTTTCCATGTTTGGGCCATATTGAACATCCAATTCCTGAAAATGTCTGGTTGATTGTGATTTACTGTGTAGTAATAATCACAACAGCATCATGCTCTTTTGCATGAGGTCTGCTCTCAAAAGCACATGATTTGTGCTTAGTCTACATGATTATCCTCTTTGACTGTATTGGGAAGGTTCCCTCTGTCACTTGTTCTCAAGGAAACCAACTCATTTGTGTGGCACTGGAGTTAAAAATCATTCAGCTGTGGCAGCACCCCTGGTTTTTAACCGTTTTGGCTGTCAGCATGATAACTGCATGGTGACACTGAAAGCTATATTTTGCCTATCTCTTTGTTGCAAAACTCATTAAAATCATTGGGAGTCTTTTAACTGGATTGAATACCTTTGGATAGGGAACATCGGAACTAGGTCAGTGCCCTTCAAACCTCTGCAGCATCAGGTCCACATCAGGTTTAGCAGTCCTTTCCAGGCGCAGAAGGGCTGGGGGAGGGGACAGCCCGTGGTTCAGCACAGGGTGAGTTCAGTGTGAGTAGCTGTTTTCTGGGTACCCACGCTGTTAGCATCGCACTCCAGCCTGCCTGCCAGGAGGTGACATGGCTTCTAAGCAGGGAGGGAGTTTACAGTCTGGCAACGTTTTCAGTGGAGTGAAAAAAAAAAATCGTTATTGACGTAAATTATGGCAAATACCTTGTCTTTTTAAAAGATTTTTGATTTTTTCGGATAATTTGGAAACAGGAACATAGATGTGTATTTTGTCTAAAACCTGTAATTTTTCTTGATGCCTTTTCTTTACGTGTATGTTATTCATTCACTTAGATGAAAATGTCACCCTCCACAGGATTTCTCTGTAAATAGATTAGAAAAGGCATGAATTCCCTATACTCAATTTTGTCAATTTTTATATTCCTGATGTTCCCGTGCATCTGGGTTCTCAAGTCCCTCAGAATCTCAATGGGAAGAAAAGGAAATAGTTATTACTATTTGCAGTGATGGAGGGCTTTTCTAATGGTTTCCCTAAAATAAAATGGGTTAGCGATTCGTGCTAAGACACTCCTGACTGGTTTTCGCTGCAGAGGACAACAAAGCCTGCTCCAGAGACAGAGCACATCAGCAACCTGGGCAGATGGGTCGGTGACATTAATTAGATACTGGTAGTGCCTTTAGCAGGAATCGGTGGTTTCTTCCCATGAAAGGGCTGTTCCAGGGATGAGAAACAGCGCACCAGCCGGTGCACCTTCTTGAATGTCCTCATCTCCACCGAGCTGGGAATGCGCGGAAGGTACCACAGCCTGTTCGTGCTCTCGGTCCCCACTTACCGCGTCAGGGGAGATGCGATGTGACGGTCTGTTTGCCCGTGTCACTGTGTCACCGACAGCATTTCCAAACTGCTCTGACAGGCACAGTGCGGAGACGGCTCGGGGAGACGTGTCTCAGACCTGCCCTGTGTGTGCGGAGCGCGGCAGTCCCGCTCCGCCCGGGTCCCTGCCCTGCCCTGCCCGGCCCCGCTCCGTGGGCTCGGGGCTGCCCGGTCGCCCCCTGGCACGACACCGGCCCGGCCGGCCCGGCGCGCGCGCTGCGGGAGCCGCTGCCCCCGCCGCTGCCCCCCAGGGCTGTCCCGCTGTCCTCAGGGCTGTTCCCTGCCTGTGCCGCCAGCCCCGCAGCCCAGCCCGCTCGCTCCCCGTGAGTTGCGCGGTGCTGTGCTGCCCCCTCCTCCCTCTCTCCCTCCCTTCCCGCCGTGCCTCTCGAAGAAAGCGGGTTTTTTTTCTGTTGTCGGGGAGCGTAAATCAGCTTCATCTAAAATCTCGGAAGTGCAAGTCCATCACATCTTCCTCCGAGCCGCCTGCTACACCTTGCGTGAGTCAGACTGCAGAGCTCCCGGTGCCCTTCTCGCTGTGCGGGGCTGCTCGTGTTTCCCCCTGTCTCAGAGGCGAAAGCAGAAGTGGAATCTGCTCACGCTCTCAGCGGTTCCTTCCCCGGTTGTTGTAGCAGTCGCTGACCTCCAGGCACTATGAATAAACAGCAAAGCTGGGAACAAAAGGAGTCTTCTGGCTGCCATTATCTCACATTAACATAGCAGACGCGCTGCGGTGTGAACAATGCGAGTCTCATTCGCCGATAATCAGCGAGTACCCAGGCATTTGGATTACCAAGGCAACGGGCAATGGTAGAATACTGGGTGGGTGTGTTTTTTATTGTAAAGGAGCAGTCGGATATGGAAACCCAGGTACATTGATAAAGCAGAGCAGAAGGAATGCCTGGTGGCAGGGGGGGGACTAAGGGCTCGGGTTTGCATTCCGACACACGTGAGATAAATAAGACATGGATGAAGCAGGTCTGTGCTGTGAGATGCAATAAAGATTAAACTGCATTTGTCAAGCTGAAAACGATCATAAGATAATTTCAGCATTTTGAAAAAGGTAACAGGTGGCATGTTAATAACAGGGCTGTTACCGGTGGATTTTGTAACTGTAATCTGGGCTGTAGTAATGCATTGCATGGTCTACTTGTGTGACAATAGAACTGGGTGTGATGCTTTAATCTTTTTTCCTTTGATCAGATGGATGCTGTAGTCCCCATGTCAGACAATGTAACCCCTTCTGCTTCTTCTGAGGCAGCAGTGGGTCTCAGTAGCATTTGTGTTTCTTACCTGCATAGCTGTGATCATTTATTCCACATGTGCAGAAATAAGTTGTGTTATCTCTGTATCTTTGCGTGCGCACACACGTGTGCGTGGACATATATGAAATCTGTAGCGCAGCAGGACTGTGTGTGCATGCAGGGGTGATGTGGGTGTTTGCAGGTTCAGAAACTTATGAATTAATCTAATTATTTGGCCTGATGCATTTTTCTAATTTTAGGAGTTTAATTCAGATGCAGTAACACTTGCTGAGCAGTGTGATACTTGCAGGCATGGCTCTAACTGATGACACTGTCTGTAGAGTAAGGCGCCAAGAAGCACAGCAGCAAGTGTGTCACAGGCTGATCTGTAGCAACCCAATGTGAAATGGAAGGCAGTGTTCCCGCCTTGTGCAGTCATAAGTCATCCAGGCCTCACAGGCCTTGTCAGAACTATAAAGAAAAAGTTAAGGGCTTTCAGCTTCCAGAGGTACTTTGTATCACCTGCTGAACTGCCAGCTTGATTTTGGCGTCTCAGTGTCCATGCAAGCGGCTGTATTGTGCATATGTGTGTGGCTGCATGAATGGTTATTATAGATGTGTGTGTGTGGATATTTAAAAGAGCAGAGGCAGGGGGTGATAGCCACCTGCTAGCTGCAGGTGCCATCCAAACTGCTGAGCTGATAAATGGCTAGCTGCTTTCACCTTTTGACTGCTTCACCTGCATCTGCTCACCTAGATGGTTTCAGAATGCTTCTGTTCTCACACAGTTTGTCATAAAACAACATCCTTCTTTTTACAGTGAATTATGAAATTTCTAATCACTTTTCAGTCTTCCTCTTCATGGTACGGGCAGCATCCAGTACTGAAACAGCACTTGAGGTAATTCTTTCTTGATAGGTAAGGAGTAGATATGGATCTTCTGTGCATTTAGAGTTGGGAGAATCAAAGCTTTCCAAAGGTTTAGAGAAACGTATTCATCTAGTTGTGAAGAGTGGAGGGAAGCAACAGACTTGAGAATTGTGATGGGATATATTTTGGAACTGTGTATTTTCTCTGAGAGATCTGAATATTTGTAGTCATGCCATTAAGAAGTGAGGGAAATAAAGTCTTGCGGAATGCTTCCAAATTGGCTTTTCACTTTAACATTACACAAAAACACCCAGTGATTTGGATGGGATTGTGTTTTAGGGGGTTTTTTAGTGAAATGTGGGATGGAGTCTTAATTTATACCAATACAATTTAAACTTCTTCAAATAATAATGCTCTGTAGGGGAATATATTTCAGGAAGGTATGAATCACATAGATAGCATCAGTCAAAAGTGAATTCCTGCTAGCCATCCAAAGTCAGTACTACTATACAGACTGACTACACCACCCTCTTGTTTTCCTCATCTTGAATGTAAACAGCTTAGGATACCTGTACACAACACTGGCTTTTAGTTTGTTCATGTCAGTGTGTGATGTACAGGGGTACTTATTGTTTGTTTCCTTTACAATATATCCTCAGGTTTCCTTGCTGACTGTAAGTGGTCTTCATGTCCTTTCTTCATGAGGATCTCCTTGCTCTGCCATATTCCTCTATGTGAACAGAGAATTAATAGCTTAGAGCGGTGTACACAGTCTACAGAAAACATGGCACAGGTCAAGGGACAACTTGGTCAAATTTTGTAGGTGTTTTTTTAATAGTAATGTGTTTAATAGTAGTCTGTCAGCTAGACTAAAAACTAATTTTAGGTGTTCAAGTTCAAACGCTTTGGTCAAACACTGTAGGTGTATGAAGATGGTGCATGGATCTCAGATGGGGAGGTGTTGGTTTTGCTCCCTTGAATAAAAAATCTCAATGAAAAATGAGAAGTTGGTTGTTTCCCTTTAAATTTCTGGGTTTTTTTAAAAAGTAAACAGAAGCAGATCTCCAAAATATTTTTGATTGCCAGTAAGCAGAAATGAATTTTGGTTTTCAATTGTCACAGTGGGGTTTTTTCAAATTAATAGTCAAGGCCAAGGATATTTTCAGTAGACCTTTGATAGAAAAGAAAAAAAAAATCCATTTGATCTGTTATTTATGAATATGTTGGTGGAGGTTCCTAGCTTATCAAATTGTTAGGTTTGCATGGTGCAGTGCAAATACTGAATTTTAACTGCCTTTTTGGTGTGAAACACTACAATACTCCAGAAAGGACTTAAGCTAGTTTTTTTCCCATTTTTTTTCCAGTTTCTAGTGTTAAGTTCATGATGGTGGCCTAATCAAGAAGGATTGCAAACTGAATCCATATTTGCAATTAGAGTTATGTGAGTGGTGTTCACACAAGGAATCCAAGTAAAAAAAAAAGCTAAACCTGAGTGAAAGAAGCTAAGCTGCCTAACTTGTGAGACAGTATGGGTGTGAAATACATGTATTGGTGCTGCAGTTACCCAGGGCTTTATTGCCCGTTCTGACTGTGGGATTTGTGATATTTTTCTGCTACAGATGCATGAGGTTTTAGGGGGAAAAGAGGGGAGCAAGGAGCCTTGTTTGCAAACAGTTATGGTTTCTTTTATATTAAAGTAGTGTCACCTAGAGGCTCCAACCAAGAATACAGCCAAGGGGTGCTGAGCACCCTGAGCACACATGCACCCAGAGGCAGAGCAAGGTGCAGACACAGAGAGATGCCGGCGGGCAGGAACAGATCAGGAGCTCCAGTTTTGGGCTGGATTTTGACCGTTCTGATTTTTGGCCGTGTGTAATCGCAAAGGGGTGTTTGGCCTGTATAGATCTTTGACACCTCGCTCCTTGTCATGAGGTGCTCTCCTGTCTAGGTGTCCATGGGTGACAAAAGGAGACACGGGAGAAATGACAGTCAGTGTTACACTGGCAATTACCTGCCCATCTTGGCGTCAACTGAGGAGGTTATGATAGAGTCAGTAGATTTAAGGGATTGTGTGAACTCTCTGTGTGTCAGCTACCCATCAGGTGGGATGACTGCTTCAGAAACATTAAGGACCCTGACAAAACTGTAAAGCTGGCTTGAGGGTAAGCAACAGAGAGTAGCCACTGAAAGCCCAGTTGTGGGAAACTTGATACCAGTGCTTGGAGTGAAAAGGTTTTTTAAGAAAGGCAACATCTGGTGCTTTTCTGCAGTAGTTGATAGATTTTTAGTGTTTAAAACAGAGATAGATGCTTATAAAGGTAGTGTTTTAGACACCTGGCCTTCCCAACAAGCGATGTGGAAAATCACCAGGAAATTATAATTCCAGTTTTCACCCTCCTCCACAACATGTAAAGTATCAATGCTCTGGGGATGCGTACTTCACTGAACCATCTCCTTCCTAAGCAATGAGGACATGTAAACAGAGTATCAGATACATGTAAAATTGCTTTAATGACAGCATAAACGTATTTAAAATACAGCAAATAATGCCACAAATTATGTATAAACTATGGTAATTCACTGGTATTAATTTACTCTACGGAGGTCACTTGTTGTTAAGCAACTTTTATTGGAATTAGCTGTCAATCTGTCTGACATGAAGTCTGTAAGTATTCCTAAGAGTCTGGGTGTCTGCCTGGTTCTGTTTCCCTAGTACTGGGCTTAAGAGAAGCTGTTTAGACCTAACTATCAAGGTACCTCTCCAGCATGAGTGTTGTATTACTGGTGGTTTCAGTACATTTGCCAGTAGCTAAGAAATCTTTGCTCATTGCTTGATTGCAGTATTGCTGCAATCATAGTTGGAGAAGTAATTTCCCTCCATCTCTTCTTCTTTGCTCTGTGGCTTCCTCTGTTGTTTGGCCTTTAATGCTGACCAGTAGTATGTATAGGTTCATTAGCACTATTATAAATTTAGTCAATACTCTTTTAGTGGACTCCAGCTGAGCCTAAACTGACTCACTGCCCTCCAGGGTGCAGTGAGAGACTTAATTACCCTTGTACCGTTCAACAGGAACAATGTCATGGGCAGCATTTCGCTTTGGCTGAAGAGGTTGAAGCTTCTTTCTCCATTGGCTGCCATTTTCAAGTTTAAAGAAAGGGATTTCAGGATAATTCACAGCTCTGTATAATAACAGTGGAAAGCCACTGCTCATTTGCAAATGAGAATTGGATTGGTCACGTTTCATTAGGGTACTTACACGGGTTTTCCTTTGATGGTGGGAGTATTCCTTTGGGTTGTCTTAAGCACAGAAACACAAGTTGAAAGAAGGAAGTGGAGGGACAAGTAATCCTCTAGTTGAGTGGCACGTGTTTTAGCACTTCCTACTGCTTGAAACCAAAGAAGCCTTCACGTGATGGAGGGGAGGGTAGGTATTGTATTCAGTATGGCAGAAGTCATCCTGAAACACATATAATTGGTGATGGACCAGAGTGTCATCCTGGGGAATGCAAACCATGAGATTGCCATGTATTTCTCAGCTAAAGTGAAGTTTAAGGGATGAGGTCTAGGGCAGTAAGTGTAGATGAGGGTATGTAAATTCATGTTCTGCAAGGCACATCTATCACTATTTCAGTGTTGCTATAATTTCTGATATTAGTAGTGTCTGTGATTTAAAGCTAAGTCCTGTGTTGGATAATGACTGTGGGAGTCATGTTATTCAATGTGCACAGTGAGTATTTCTCAACAAATCTGTACCTGGTCTCTTTTTCTGGCTTTTATGTGTTGTACTGGAGGCTTCCGTCCTATATCAACAATATGGTTTCTCAAGGTGTCACCCATTTTAACTGTAATAGAGTAAAATTGAGTGATTTATTCTGTATTTATAATTAGGATGAAGTGATTGTATAGTCTTTGAGAAAGTAGTTCTATTGAACAAATGCTCTGACTCTACCACTGGAAGTTATGGATGAATGATATATGAAATTTCTTCTGCATACTGTAAAGGAGAGAAACATGCTTTGGAGGCAAAGAAAGTGAAGTAGTAGTTATGACTTGTTAACAGCAGACTAAAGCATGGCTAGCTCAAAGTTTGAGTATGTTTACAAACTGTATATCTGCATTTAGAAGAATCTTCAGTGACTGACTCACTGGTTTGATTCCTGTCTATCATTACCCTTCTTATTTATTCATACACTTGCAAAATATTTGCCTTGTTCCTCAGGTTTTATTACCTGTCCACAGTACATCAGTGGGGAATAGAGAGGAATGTCTGCAGTGAGTCCTTTCACTGCTTATGTCATGGAGAGAGCTTCTTTGTAGTCATTCAAGTATACGAACACTCAGTTGTGCCATAAATATCCAAACAAATCACAGAGCAGACATCATCAGAAACAGTCAGAGAAGGAAGTAAAGTAGGAGGCATCATTCAGAGCAGGATAAAAGAGGAAGGCTTAATAGCAGTCACAAATTCTGGGTTAGTCATCATTTGTCTCCATGCTGGTGGAGGGGACTTGCTGAAACATTGCGTCACTTGCAAATATTAGTCACTGGAGCCATTGTCTGAGCCTCTGAATGAGAGGGGCAAGATTTTCAGCTTTCTAAGAGAAAGTATTTTAAAGAAACATGGGCTACTAGGACTTAGTGGTTGCAAGGTGTTCGATATCCCCTTATTCACACACTGGTTTATATGGATACTGTCAATGTAAACATTAGATGTCAGGCATCTTACAGAGAATTACTGTTTGCCATTAATTTTCTCTAATTATTTGTTAGGGGAAATTATTGTTATCCCTAATTTAATATTTTGTGTGATATTATTGCTTAATTGAATTAGGGTATTTTGAAACAAATAGGTCAGTTCAAATGCACAGTTATGTTCTGATACAGTGCTGTTGTGCTGGCCCGGCGTTATGGAATTTGTTTGCAATTTCCTAGTTGTTTGTGAAATGTATTCTTTGTTTCATTTTGCCTTACACAGTTGCTGTTGTTATTGTTAGGTTATTTGTTACTTGGGACAGGGGCAGTTTTTGTCACATACATGTGTACTCTCTGTGCAATGCACTTCCTGTTCTTAAATTATTTACACTAGGTGTTACAGACAGGCTAAAGAATGAGCACATAGATAGTCCTTGATTTTGGCTCACAGCATAGAAGGAAGGAGAAACAGTCCAATCCTGGAGTACTGTCTGGGGACATGAGAGAGTCAGCAGGCTTTGAAACTCATTGATAAAGCACATGTAGAGCCTGTATGGATTCTTCAGGCAAGATAGCCCTGGGTAGAATTTCAGTGATAGCTGGTAGTCCAGACAAAAATACAGTTCTTGATATGAAATACAAGTTAATAGTGTTTGAAAATGAAAGAGCAATGTGTGTCTATTAAATGGTGTATATATATCTAGATGAGGAAAGATCACCTGTGTGTATGTGTACATATACACAAATAGAAATCTAATTTACAAGTTGATAGTATGAGAATGAGCAGATTTCAAGTGGCATATATTTTATGGTTATAGGATTAATAGTTATTTTTGCTGGTTTCAACATACTTCATTAATTACACTAGATGCATACTTATCCTGTGTTCATTTTGAAACCACCAATGCGTTGTTTTTTTTAATGAAAAGAACTGTAAGAAATGTAAGAAATGTTTGCTTGTATCTGTGGACAAAGCTAATGGAAAAACCCAATCCTCTCATCCACATATTCATCTGAAAGATGTGTTGTATATCTGCAGTTGATTTTCTAGAATGCTGATTAGCTAATACTGTTTCTGGCATGCAGCTTATCCATCGTGTGGGAGAACACTATCTGAATTTCAATTTACTTTTCAAAATGATGTTGAACTGCTATTGCTTTAAAGGCTTTTCTGGTCATTTGGGGACCCACTGCAGACAGTGGAACTGCAGTCTGGTCTCAAAATCTAATTGAATTGATATAAGGCAGCTGAGGTAGTGATTGTTGGAGAGTTTGAGATGAATTGCAAAAATACGTGCTTCTGAGTAACTTAGTGTCCTTGTTTGAAACTTGCCCTGAGTTTATTTGTACTTCCACTGCTAACAGACCTTTTTTATGGTAAAAGCCCTATGCTTCGATATAGTTAAGGAATTCATTAGTTCTGTGTGGTTTGATATGATCACGTTGCTATTAAAGAAACTTCATGCCTCTGAGAGTGCTAGGCTAATAATGGAAAGAGGAGTGGAGAGGTAAGGTAATGTCACATGTTAATCCCTTTGTCCCCACCAGCAGCTTGCCACTGTTTAAACTTCCAAAATCTCACCCTCCTGAACGTTTGTTTTTGCAGTGATGGGTCTTTCCCTTATGATTCTGTTCCCTGGCAACAAAATACCAACCAGCCTCCAGGCTCTTTATCAGTGGTCACCACAGTATGGGGTGTGACTAACACCTCTCAAAGCCAGGTAAGCTTCATCTGTATGCTCCCTCCCCTCTAGCTACACGGTTTTGCTAATGTTTGTAACATGGAAAGCTTTTTGGAAAATCCTGTTGGGATTAATAGCAGTGTCTGTCTTCTTTGTTGTACATGGTGCATTTTTCTCCAAGTCATGTCCACTTTGGTGGCATCGGAAAGGAGGTGTCTGAGAGCTTGCATCAGTTACTCCTTTAGCTGCATGCAAATGTCATGCTTGGGTTTAGCTTGAATTTTGCACTATGTGATTTCAACACTAAAAGCATGGTTTTGGGGTAATCCCAAAGCTCTTGGGAATTTCAGATTGCACGTGAAGAATTGTTATGTTAAAAAAAAAATTAGCTGGATTCCCCAAATGACAGTTGTTGATTTTACATGGTGCTGTGTATTGTACTTGTGGGCTGGTGAAATTTAGTACCAAGTCTACCCCCACACTGGGTTGCTAACTACCAGCATTAGGCTGTGTTCTTTGCAGTCTCTCCCTGTTAAGGCTACCTGACTTTGCAAAAATATTTCAATATACATTGAAACAGAAGCATGAACTCCTGGCTTCCAGGTGAGAGCCATACTTCCTGGTTGTTCACTTGGTTCTCTCTGCTCTTAACTCTCTTTTTGTTCTGTGTTGTATATTGAATTATACCATACAAAAAGAAGCAGCTTTTATGAAAAAGTTGCCAATTATTTGTGATAGTGTGTGCTCTGAGGGATGTGGCCCAAATTAAGCTCTCAGACAGTCTGGCCTTTTCTTACACCATAGATGAAGTGCTCAAAACAGAACACCGTCTTTAATGAGTGCAAATTGTACATAACTCTAACCTGTCTTTTCTGCCTTCTTCAAACCAAGTGACAGTAGATCTCATACAAAATTTTCCAGTGATTTTTTTGTTATTATTTTAATTTTGGTAAGAAATTTGAAAACAAAATGGTTATGGAATGAGCTGTTTGAAAAAGAAATTATTCAGAGGCCAAATCATACAGATACTCACATGGCAGTTATGTAAGCCCTGGTGGTGGCATAATCTTTCTTCCAAAAAATAACAAGAGGAAACAGTTACAGGACCTATAACATGATTTATTATTGTTGATTTCTTTTAATATATTAAAAGGAAAGATATCCCATCTGGAAGAGAAACACTTGAGTAAGCACATTGGTCCATATATTGGCCAGAAAATGAAAATGTAGTTTCTTGTGGAAATCTTTCACACTTGAAAAAGGCAAAAGGAAAGAATAAAAAAAATTTACTCAGAGTTTTGTTCTATTATAAGAAAACTGCAATATTACTTGAACTCTTCATGGTACTTCAGAGGAATGTGCAATAGAAGGAAAAAAGTGTTTTGGCACAAAGAAAGAAAATGCTTCTTCAGAGTCACTGCAAGGGAGCAGTGGAACTCTGGAATGTGACTCTTGGTTGTAGCTATTCAGAGCAGATTGAAATAAATGTCAGGGTTTCCTGTAAGTCTTCATTCTCATCGAGGGAAAGGAATGAGCTGGGCTCACCAATTTCTTTTCACAAATGCCTGAAGCTGATGACTTAGTCTTCTGTAAAAATCATGACCACTAAGTTTCTTTTCAAGTAGGAGGCAGATTTCTGTGCAGTTGGTCCATGAACAGCCATGCTTACATCTCAGTGGAAATCATAGCAATTTGGGAAAAAAAATTCTTCAAACAAGCAAAACAAGTCCTTTTAAAAAACGGAACAGAGGACTCTTTTATAAGAAGCAATAAAAACAACCAGTAGACTTCTGTACACTTTAGTGAGACTTAGATTCAAGATTCTTTCACAGTTTTCACATCTGTAGTAGCCTTTGCAGTATGCTAGTGGAACTGAATACTTCCAGGTTATTTCAAAGGCCTGCATCAGACAAACAAGCAAATACAAAGCAAAAACCCAAACAAACAAACAAACAAAACCCAGACATGCGAAAAAACCCAAACAAAAAAACCCTGAAGAAACCCATACCACAAAAGAGAAGTCATGTCCTTTCTCATAGTCAAATGAATGGTCAGAGCATCGTTCTAGCAGATCTTTTTCATCAAGTCTTTTCATAAACATGTTAGGGTTCCGTCCAGTTGGGTTTGTTTGGAAATGGGAAAAGGAGAAATCACCAGGTATGTGCACTAGGCATCAATGAGGTTTATACCGATAAGAGTTCAGAGTACAGGGTTTGGTAATGTTTTAATTTAACTACCACAGCAAATTAACTTAATTTACTTGAAGTAATTCAAGATACAGCCCCTTATTCTCATGTTTTCTTCTCACAGGTGCTGGGAAATCCAATGGCAAATGCTAACAACCCTATGAACCCAGCAGGAAATCCCATGGCTTCTGGGATGACAACCAGCAACCCTGGAATCAACTCCCCTCAGTTTGCTGGACAACAGCAACAGTTTTCAGCCAAGGCAGGCTCCACTCAGCCATACATACAGCAGGGCATGTATGGGCGACCCAATTATCCTGGGAGTGGAGGCTTTGGTGGCAGGTAAGATTTACTTGTGTGAGGCGGGAAATGGATTTAAGTAGTTGATGAAGCTTGTTTTAGTGACCTGGCAGAAGCGTCATGGGCTTATTTTAATTACATAAAGTCTCAGTAGCTATTTTATGCTGGTTAAGTGAAGTACATACTGTTTTTACAGCTTTGGAAATCAGCTGCCTGAACTGCAAAGAAATTCATCACCGTAAATGGAAATGGCTTAGGTCAATCAATTAGCTCTAATAAACCCCCAAAATAAAGTTTTAATTAAGGGAGATTGTTAAACAGACCACAGGCTTAGGAATGATTAACATTTAATAAGGCCAGGATGTGAAAGGTATTGATGGTATAATTTCTTCGTGCGTACGGAGGAGTAAGTTTGGGCATTGGGCAAAGGAGGTTCCTATGCAACAGAATATTTCTGCCAAAGACTTACTCCACAAGAGGAATTTGAAAAGAATTGGAAACAAAGATGTTTGTTAAGAAAGATGGTCATGCTGTGTATTTATTTTGGGAAATGAATGCTGCATTAGTCAAATAAGCAAAAACTAATAGTCTGGGGTTAGTTACATTTTGACTTTCTGTGTCTGTACTTTGTAAATAAGGGTGGTAAGGGCACTTAACTGAAACCACTGTTTGTGGTCCCACTGCAAAGCCTGCTGAAAAGACTGCTGCTGTTTGTATAGTCAGTCTAGTGTGAAGAGTATAAGCCCAGGACTCAGGGAACTTACCTCTTCTTTCATCTCTGCCACCAATCTGTTGAGTGACCTTGAACAAGTCAGAAAGTTTCTTTGGCTTTGTATTAACATCTCTAAAATGGGCACAGTATACTGGCCCATATTTATAAAGATATTTGATATCTTGGAGTGGGAAATGCATGGTTTAGCTTAGTTTATCTTATGATCAATAGAGGAGATGGGTAGGAATTGTGAAATACATTGCTTGGGATCCAGCAGAGTTGATTGCACTGGGTCTCTCCTGGCCTTTCTGCTAAGGTTCAGGGAGAAATGCTTTTGCTATATTGAGAACACTTGCCATAATTCACCACTGAGGCAGATGAACGTGCTGTAGTGTAGGGAGCTCTCTGTTCATGCTGCTCTGAAATCTGCCCCTACACTATTGGGAAATGGAGCATTAACTTTCAGGAGTTCAGTTCTACTTTGCAGTAAGCTATGGAGCTGTGAAGCAGTTCACTGCCCCCAAAACAACTGATGGCAGTGCCTTGCAATTCCAGTGGCAGCCCCTATGACTGGTGCACCTGGACAACACTTGTGTCTCCTGTACTCACCTAATTACCTCTCCTGCTGGCTTTCATTAGTCATTCATAGGTGGTTTTGGAACAGTTCCAGGTGAGGACCACACCACCATTCAAAACAAAATCCACCGGTACATCTTAATTCTGTCTTTCTTTCCTTCCTTTTTTTTTTCTTTTCTTCCCTGTTAGTTACCCTGGAGGCCCAAATACCCCTGCAGGAATGGGGATCCCCCCCCACACGAGGCCACCAGCTGATTTCACCCAGCCAGCTGCAGCTGCTGCCGCTGCTGCAGTTGCAGCTGCTGCTGCTACAGCAACAGCTACAGCCACGGCCACTGTGGCAGCCCTTCAGGAAACACAGAATAAGGACATGAACCAGTATGGACCGGTAAGAGAGTACCCCTTATGTTTTCATACCTGCCTGATCTGGACCATTACAGGGAATTGGGCTCTCCTTACTGTCGTGTTTGTTAGGGTGCCTACTCTATTTTTATTTTTTTGTGCATGAGCATGGTTATAAATGCTTATGAGAAACTGCTGGAATGTG
This sequence comes from Manacus vitellinus, assembly GCF_001715985.3. Lineage (NCBI taxonomy): Eukaryota > Metazoa > Chordata > Aves > Passeriformes > Pipridae > Manacus > Manacus vitellinus. The sequence continues at coordinate 118,721 of NW_021939122.1, read as the reverse complement.
TGTATGTAGGTATGAGTCAGTGTCCTGTGTTTTTCGTGATCGATCTTGCCTAACTGTATTTTGTAGTTTAGGGGTTACCCCTTAAAAAAAAATTGAAGATTACCCAAAATTACAGCTGCATCTGACATGATATATTATTGCTGCCTTTGCCAGCCCTCTAAATTTGAGAACCTAGTGAAATGTTCAAGAATCTTGAAATAGGTTTTGTAATGCTTGGATAATTGTTTATTTTGCTGACTACAGTTGTTTGATTGGGGTTTTTTCCCTTCAAACAAGAAAACAGCAGTAGAAGAGAGGTTTGCTTATAATAATATTGTCTGTAAGAGCAGCTATGCAAGACATGCGTTTCTGGTGATAACTTCTAGCATGTCATGTAACCATTTTTTTCTTAAAATAAACAAAGGTTTGATCAATTCAGGTTTTTTCCTCCTTAGCTTTTTTACCTCTCTGAGTTCTGAAGTATATGGGTCCATGTGCCAGGTGATGTGAAGCACAGTGTCTTAGAAACTGTAGTGTTATGCTGTATTTACACAGCCAACTTCCTAACCTGTGACCTTGCAGTACTAGACAAACCAATTGAAAAGATTTAATTTCTCACGTCTGTCTTCTACAATTCCAGTTGAATTTTTATTATAAATAACATCACTGCCCGTCAAATGCTGGAGAACATTGAAAGAAAATGCGACATAAATCCTTGCCTTCTTCCCTCCCCCAAAAAGCACGTTCAGCTCCCTCTTCCCATTTTATAAATGCATGTCGCATTTTATTCTTTTTTTTTTTTTCTTCTTCTTCCGTTGAAGGTTTGTTCCTCTTTCCAGATGGGTCCAACTCAGGCTTACAACAACCAGTTTATGAACCAGCCTGGTCCTCGTGGTCCTGCTTCTATGCCAGGCAACATGAACCCAGCAAGCATGGGAGCTGGAATGACACCTTCCAGCATGAGCGGGCCACCCATGGGCATGAACCAGCCTCGGCCTCCTGGAATGAGTCCCTTCAGCACCCATGGGCAGAGGATGCCTCAGCAAGCCTACCCAGGCCCTCGCCCCCAGTCTTTGCCTATACAGGGCATAAAGAGACCCTACCCAGGAGAGGTAATAAAATAAATTGTATTTTGCGTATACTGTTATTTTGACCGAAATTGCAACACGTGGGTAATGTGTGGGACACATCCCTTTAAGATAGGTGCATCTTTGTTCCAGCCTTGGTAGGAGTGCAGCCATTGAAATATAAGCAGCAGCAGCTCTTCCTTTTTAGCTTCTAAAGGATTCAGGTTGGCCCTTGCTATGTTAGTCAAGATGACAGTCAACTCAAGAAAGGCCCCAAACCAGCTGAGCGCTCAAAATGTCACTATAAGATTCTCATGGTGCCTTCACAGACCTTAAACAGACTTCCATCACAAAAGTGGATTCATTTAATATGACAACTTAAAAAGGACACTGAAGGTGAAATACTTCATTTGAGCCCAACATGTGATCTGTGTTTTCTTGGATGGTTCTATTTTTCTAAAGAAATAACAGGACAGACATTGTATAAGCACGATCTTTTCCTTTCTACCTTGCCTGGCTGCCTTTGAACTCTTTTCTTTTCTTTTTTTTTCTTTTCTTTTTTATTTTTTATTCTTTTTTTTTTCCTTCATATTACAAGTTCCCACACGTTTGAGACCTTAGCAACTTCAGGAAAGTTTTGTTTATTTATTAATAGTAATATTTATTTTAAAGACCAATTGCTTTCTAAACTTCTTGAGTGTTGATTTTCATGGTCACTGAGATGAATATAAATAATGTTGAACTCAAATCCCTGTTTGTCAGCATTTGTCTAATGCAAGTTTATTTGGAGCGTGATAAGTTCCTGTGCTCTTGTAGGAGATCTGAATAACTTTGTAGGCAAAATTACATTATAATTGACTTGTAATATGACCTTGGGCAAAACACTTAGGGTCAAAATTTTAAAGAAATTTAGACAACCAAAGATGTAGACAAACAAGCTTTTGAAATTAAAAAGCACCAATGTGTTTTACTCTTCAAATCAGTGTGAATCAGGCAGTAGATGTTTTTGAGAATCCCAGCAGCTCTCAGCATCTGTGTACGCCTACATGTTTATATAAATCTAGCCACCACTTAGTAACTTCAGAGATCATTTCCTGTGAAATTCTATATTCAACTGAGACTTCAGCAACAGGTGTAGAGCTTTGAATATTGTGATATTGCGCTGACAATAATTATGGTAGTAAGAGTTTACAGAAAACACAACAGCAAAGAGTACCATGGTATACAGAAAATACAGAAAACATTTCTTACTGAGCTACATTTCTTTCCTGATCTGCAAACTACTTTTTTCTAATTAAAAATTTATTCAGAAATAAAAAAGGGATGTGCTTTTGCAGGAGTTGCTACTCTGGGAAGGCTTTTCACTCTGTAGATACTGCCATTTATTCACAACTAAGTTAAGAAAACACAGGATGTGGCTTGTTCTGATAATTTTTATCTTCAGATTTAATACTTTAAGGATGACTTTAAATCTCTTTTTGCTGCTTCAGAAGCAGATTTTTCATTGTAAGTGAATATGATCATGTTTCCATTGAGTCAGTTCTGAACCATGCCATCCATAAATGTTACATGCTTGTTGGCCTGGAATTTTGCAGTTGATATTTGCCTATCGGTTTTTGAAAGCTTCATTTATGGAAAATTCTTATCAATAAGTTAATTTTTCTAATTAACATTTTATTACCTTTAAAGTTCCTCTTTTCATGACTTTGATTCCAAAAGCACAGCACAGTCCTAGCTAGCACTAGCAAAGTGTTTATGACTAGTAATAACTTCTCTTTAGTTGTTAAGGTATTGCTAAATACTCTAGCACAACGCCAGCATAGCAGTTGGGTTGAAAAGACAGACTTGGGCAACACAGCTTCTATTCTCTTGACTGTTTCAGAATTTTTTTTTTTGTTACTTTTTATTTTTGTGCTTCCATTCTACATCTGGAAAAGGAGTCCCAGGCTCGGGGGTGGTAGCAGAAACACAGAAATTTTGTGAACATTCCATCTGGTTGTAATTCTGGTTTCTTCAAACACAGTGCCCTTTGACAGCACTGCAAGGCTGAGTGTGTGTGTGTGTTAAGGTACATGGTTGTTCTTACCCCACTTTGGTTTGCGAGGTTTTTATGCTTTTGAGGAGTATTGAGGTTTTCGTTTGTTTTGATTCCACTAATGAATGTAGGCATCAGTAAGCTGCTTGCATAAAACATGTTTTTGTCTTCTTTTATCCCTGTCATGAAATAGCCGAATTATGGAAACCAGCAATATGGACCAAATAGCCAGTTTCCAAACCAGCCTGGTCAGTACCCCACTCCCAACCCTCCAAGACCCCTTACATCTCCCAACTATCCTGGACAGAGGATGCCAAGCCAGCAAAACACAGGGCAGTACCCTCCTCCAACAGTCAACATGGGGCAGTATTACAAGGTAAGAATTCTTAGATTATCTTGTTGCGTTCTGGTGGATGTTTGTTGAATGAAGTCACATTAATGACTTCATAGATACCGCTTTTATGCAACTAAAGGAAAGAGAAAAAAACCACTGTGTTTTTACTAATGTTTTGGCTATCACAGAATCAAGTCAATCAGCCAAGTTGCATTGCGACTTCAGAGCAGTTCATAAAGAAAATTGAATGTTGCTGCAGCTCATTAGAGGGTTTTACAAGAAAACGTTGGTTTTACTTCAAAAATAGCTTGTGTAAAAAAAAGTACCTAATGGGATTCAGGTGTAATATTTTTACCTATTCGTGGTACCCTGCAAGAATACAGCTTTGAAAATTTGTAATAAACATGTACCACATTGCAGCATTCCAGTTTTGGACCTACAGTGGTCGCTGTTGGATTAAGCTGGGCCAAACTTAAAAGCTGTTCCAGTTGTAGATTTCATCTTTGAACTGAAGTTTCTGTTACTTTCTCCAACCTCTTCCTCCTTTTTTCCCCTCAGTCTTTTCCCTCTGTGCTACTTGTTTTGGGCAAGAACTACAATTCTTAAAATGTTGCCTAAAACCGGTTTGTGGATACATCTTGAGCACTGTGTATTCTCCAAACTAAGGTTGTACTGAGGGCCTGCTGTGGTTTGCTGCCTTTGAAATGCACACAAAGGTGATCTGTTGCACAGAGGTACTCCAGTGAGTATAAAATGGGGAGGACCATTGATGTTCTGACCTGCTTAAAGCATTAGCTGTTGAAGTATTTGGACTACATTCTGATTTTGAATGTAGGCTGGAAGAATCTAAGTTGCAGATTGGTGTTGATTTGGAATAGTTTGGTGTGATTCACAAAGAAAACACCATTGAAAAAAAAAAGCAAAACCGTTTTCCGGAGAGCATCTGTTCTGTGTGCATCCACACTGTCCACTGTGGTACCCAAAGGAATGCCTGTTGCATCATGGAAGCTTTTGCAGCACACTACCAGGAAGAACACAAGCAGGAGACAGATCCTCTATACTATAATTCCAGTGCAGTAACACTAAAATAACAGCAGAGGATCTCTGAAGTTTATAAGTGGCAGATTTTTAAATACATTTTATCTGTGTTTATATTAGATGGGTTTAAGTTTTTTGATTCACAGGATAGTTTTAACAGAGAATCTGTTGTCTTTCCAGCGCATCCCCTATTTTGTATTCAAATATCAACTGCTCTGGAAACAGTTAGGGAAAAAGAGCTCTTTTTAATAAGGGAGATTACCCTGGGCGGGGGAAAATTCCAGTTTGCCACAGACAGAACCTGAACATTTAAATTGTAGTGATTGTGGAGATAGTAACTGTATGTGTTAAAGGAAAAAAACAAAGATGGCTGGGAATTTAAATGCTTAAGATTTTAGAAGGCGCCTTTCTTCTTAAGTACTTTCAAGTATCCTAGTCTAGCAGAGCAGCACTTAGTTATAGAGTCATATTTGAAGTCAGGATGCTTTGGCTGTCTGTAAAGGTTTTCATCTTCTGACACTCTTATGTGTTTCTGCTTATGGTACATGAACTGTTACAGGAGAGTGCCATGCAGCTGCAGTTTTGTTTAATGTCAGCTTCCTTCACATCAGGGTTATTGGTTTATTCTGTTAACTGCAACCGCCCCCTTAATTACAAGAAACAAAACCAACAGTGTTTTAATATGTAGCTACTATTTATATTTAATTATCCTTTTTCTATTAGTTTCTCTTATCCAGCAACAGACTAGGGACAGAATCAAATTGTAGGTACACAGAATAAAAAACATCCCCTGACCCCCAGAGCTTTAGTTCTGAATAGATGACTTGGACAGGGGTGGAAGAAAGGATAGATGGAAGTAAAAGGGACACAGACTGTCTAATTGTGTGTCTTTGGATTTTGTTTTTCGTGTAGGCTTCTGTGCCCTGGGGCTATTTTGGGAGGAAAGCAAAGAGATAAAAAGGGCTGGGTGGGCTGTGGTGGTGTGGAAAAACTGAAGTGAATGGCTGGTTGGTTTTGGAAAGGGAGTGTTCAGATGAATGCAGAAAGGCTTTTGGCAGCCTTTCTTATATCTGGTCATTGCCTGAGTTAAGCTGGCTGGTCTGCTGGTTTCAGTTCCTGCTTTGCTCTCCTAATGGGCCTCTTCCTTGAAGGCCTCATGGGACATCCTGTGGTTTCTTGTCCAGAAACAGAGGGGCCTCCCTCCCTTGTTTGTAGTCTTTGGTGTTTGATAACAGTGCTGCTCACAAGGCTTATTGTTCTTATTTTAAGACTGCAATAACAATGTGATGTTATTTATTTTCTAGCCATCAAGGCCTGTACCTGTGGCAAATTACCCTCATTCACCTGTTCCAGGAAACCCCACGCCACCTATGACACCAGGGAGCAATATTCCTCCATACCTGTCACCTAACCAGGATGTCAAACCGCCATTCCCACCTGATATTAAACCAAATATCAATGCTTTACCACCGCCTCCAAGTGAGTAGCAAACAGAATGCCCCCACAGTCATTTATGGTTCCTCTGTTCTCTGCCCCATACCCTTCAGAGTCTGGAAACTAGCTCTGGTTGCTGCTCTGGGAGAGGCTCAAGTTGTAAGTTATAATAGGTGGCACGTGCGGTGTAGGCTCACTAGAGCCAGGGGACAGAAAAGAGAAAGATTGCCATCCCCTCCTAAAACAGAATATCAGAAAAGTTCTTCTAGGTCAAATTTGTAAGGGTTTTGCTCCTGAACTACTCCTTTGATACACTTCTTGAGGATAAAACAGTTGTTTTCAGGTTGTGCTATGAGTGCTTTGTTTGTTGTATGAACTTTCATTGTGGTCTGTTTTGTTCAAGGGCAAAGCCATTCATTGAACAACACTGCAGAATAGTGTAAAATGTGAATATTTATAGCGGTGTCTCTATTGTAATCCGTGCAGGCTTCTTAAGAATATTCAGTAGTATGCCAAAAATTGATATATGTTCTTTTCAAAGCCACTCAGCATCACAGCTACATTTGGCTGGGAACAGGGCAGGAATAACAAGATCTCTCTGACTAGATGCTAGCACGAGATGTTTGAGGTTTTGAAGTGACTGATGAACAACAGGGGATATCATTTACTAGGGAGCTGTGAAAACCTTTATGTTTTCTGTAAAATAACTGCTGCTGCATTAGCACTTTGCAGCTCTGTTTGGAGTTCAGGATAGCTGAAAAATCAAGTAGAAGAAGGTGGCCTGCAGTATTATTTGGGCAAGAACACAGCATTTAAAGCCATTTGGACTTCACAGGTCAGCTGTAAGTTACCACAAAACCTCCTTTATGGGCTCAGGTAGTAATTGAATACAGTGTCTTTGGTCATCAGATACTTTCAGCTGATGAAACTGTTGAAACAAATTGGGTAATGTTGATCCCAGTTAAAAGCAGGGAAAACAAGCATTATCACAGTTTGACATAATAAAGAGATTTGTTGTCAGTCTTCTGCCAACAGAGTAAGCCTGGACACAGAACCTATCCTGTAATAAAAACCAAGAATTCTTGCCGTGCCTGGTTTGTGGCTGGAATGCTAAGCTCCTAATGTGAAGCATGGGAGAGTAGAAGACTGCTTTGCCATTGTCATGAGTTTGAGCCTTGTCACTTGCATCACTTAGATGACGTAGTCACTTGTGGTTTTCTTTTTTGTGCGTGTAAGCCTGCTAAGTTAGACCCAGTAGCAGATCACTGTGCAAATTGTCACTATTCTGTATAAATATACACATTATTATTGCACTGCAGATGCTAAAGGGAAAGTTCACGCTTTCTCTCCCTCTTCGATCCCAGCCAACCACAACGATGAGCTGCGTCTGACGTTTCCCGTGAGAGATGGGGTTGTCCTGGAGCCCTTCCGGCTGGAACACAACCTGGCAGTCAGTAACCATGTCTTTCACTTACGGCCAACGGTCCATCAGACGCTGATGTGGAGGTAAGCTCAGCCTTGCTGCAGAGAAGTCTTGCATCCCGTGGTGGAGGAGTGGCCATGAATTTCAGGGCCATGGAGGTTTGCCATGAATTTCACTTCAAAAGCTGTAGATTGGAGGATGTCCTTTTGACTCCCCGGTACTTTCACCTGTCATTTTCCAGAGACAACACATTCTGAAATGCTTCGTAATATATATTGTATCTCCTTGCTGGTAGCACGTAGCATTCAGTGTCCAAAAAAATCACTACAGCTGTTCCATCCTTTCTGATCTGTGCGGAACAGGAGCACAGTGTACGTGACCCGACCCACACGAGTATGAACTTCCATTTCGGAGTCTCTGAAGGTGCTTTGTGGCCTCTGAAATGTTAATTGCAGGAGTAGCTATGCAGGGCTCTTACAGCTTATGGTTAAATTAAATGGTGCAAACTGTCTGATAATGAAAAATAACCCACTAATGAAGGACCTGATTTAGAGGCTTGGTAAAATCATTTGGAAAGACAAATATTTAAATTCTCCAAACTTCAGAAACTAACTTCCTAAATTCCCCCTATTTTCTTACTCCACAAGTAAAAACAGCTCAGAAATATCAGAACATAGCTTTCCACATACAAAGACTTCTGGTTTTCACTTAGTGAGTTCTTATTTTCAGCGCAGAATAGTTTTCCTTGGTGGTACTTTCCTGCATTTAATGTAGATCTGTGTAAGTGATTCCAGGTTATGTTTTGGTTCCTCCATGCTCATGGAAGTGCCTTAGATCAAATGACAATCAGAGCCTTAATTTTTTTTAATCTATATATTTTCAAATACTACAGAATAATTGTGTCTCCTCATTCTGTTTTTCTCAGAAAGTATCTCAGTATTTATCCTGCCTGATGATTACGTTGTTTGAGCCTTTCTCTGTGCACTGTGGAGGCTGGTTAGTTGCTTGGGATCTTTCATGGAAGTTATTTCCCTGTGAGAATCTTCTTCTCACTGACTGGAATCCACTTGAGACTTCTGTTCTCATGGTGTGGAGGGCAGAGGTGGGCAGAGAGGTGCACTCACTTCCCTGCCCTGGGGACAGATTCTGGCTCTAAAACTGAGGCTTGATGCAGAGTGCAGGAGTCCTTGTGCCTTGGTGCCCCCTCTGCCCTGAGGTAGCCTGGGGGTTGGGAGGAAGGGAGATTGCAGGCAGACCACATCCAATAATTAACACCTAACTTTTAAGGTCAGTTATTGCTTGCTTGCATTTCATTATCGTGGAGTACTCGCAGCAGAGGGAGTTTTGGCAGTTATTTGCCAGTTCTTATTAATAAGTAATCACTACTGGGGATTGTGCTGGCTCATTCAGTAGATTTATAGTGCTGCACTGAGGCATGAGGCTGTTTCTTAATATCTCTTCTTTCTTTCTTCTTTCGCTCACCAAACACATAGCCTTTATTTAAACTTATTTTAATGAAGACTCATAGGTAAACTGTGCTCAGGTCTGCTGTTTTGAAAAGCTTGTTAATAGTGGGGAGAACGGATGGTCCTATAATGAAGTCATTCCACATTTAACTGGGGGCTGGATGGATGCCAGAAAAATGAATTAGTCACATGTGTGGATGGATTTCGGTTTTTATAGAGAATGGTGGAATCGAGCCAATTCTCAATGTTTTTCTGCCAGTTAAAATATTCGGCAAAACCTCTCACGTGTACACTCATAATGAATAGCAATGCAACTATTTCTCTCCCCACTGGGAACTTTTCATGGTTACGAGAAACAGAAAGGTTGAAGGCAGGGAAAATGTCTCCTCGAAGCTGGTTCAGCCTTCACTCTGCTTGCTTATGAATAACGTCCCGCGGTGGAGACACTGCGTGCTAAGAACACGAGGGTCTCCCGAGCCCTGTCACTGCTCTGTGACACTGAGCAGGCCTGCTCACCCAGTCAGCTTGGGTTTGATGTCAGAGGTACCAAGCCTTGCTTCCCTCCAAGTTTGGGTGACTGTGGTGTGTTCCTGTGAGGTGAGAATCTGAGTGGAACTTGCAGAGAAAGCTTTCAAAAAATGGTTAATAAAATATTAAAAAAAGGCCTGAAAAGGCTTCATATGGATGGATTATGTTGAAAGGTCAGGTAATTTGTATTCCCTAAATTTCTTTTTAAAAAAAAACCATGTTTGTGTCCAGTGCTAAATCTTGATGTTTTGAAATCCATAAAAGATTATGTTGAGTCAGATTGAAATCTTAGTAAGGAAAATGGCAGTTAAGGTGATGATCTCCTGAATGAGCTGTTCCTCTTGGATCTTACAAAGATATCTTCTTTCAGGAAACATGAAAATAAACACACAGATTTTCAAGTGTGAATGATAAACTTTCAGCTGTCTTTTGCTGTCATGAACCACAGAATCCTGACATTTTAGTTCAGTTTTCCATGTTCTTTTAGATTTCTTATTTAAATTACTCATTCCTAACACAAGGTTAATATCCTTTTATGAAACTGAAGTCATAGTCTGTACCCACTTAATTTGTGATTAACGTAATCTCAGCCTCTTCCTTTTTTGGAGGCGTTACAGAACTAATTTCTGAGGAGCTAAATAGTGTGTGGAAATTATTATTGGAGGGGTGGGAGGAATTCATGCCCTGAAATAAGGTCTAAATTGGGTAGATTTAATCCACAGCTGTGTTAATTTCGAATCACAGAAACTGCAGTTTCAGTGGGGAGTGAGATATAAGGGTCATTTTAGCTTGGTTGATTTACCTTTCTTAAGTCAGGATTAGCTGTAGTTGTATTTTGTCTGTCAGGCATTCATTCAAATGCTCTTTTAAATTCTGAGGTAGTGAAGAATCCAGTTTTCCAGCACACTCCACTGCTGCATACTGTTTTCTTATTCTTAACACACAAAGGACATACATGATGTTGACATTCTTCTTTCTGCAGAATCACTCCATGGTCTGGGTTTGCAAGGAGGTTTGAGATGTTTCTTTGGAAAGTCCTTTATGAGTGTAAAATATGAACAACTTTGGGGCATGCTTCCATCATTAATTCATCATGACTTGCTTCTGTTAAGGGCTTTTATGAAGAAAGCATGTTATCTCCTTATTGGCAATAGTTCTAGAAAAATAATCTGATTGGGAAAGAAAGAACGTTCCCAGCATCAAAACGACCTCCCTCTGCAAAGTTAAAGGAAGATTTATTGGTTGTTGTACAGGTCTGACTTGGAGTTGCAGTTCAAGTGCTATCACCATGAAGACAGACAAATGAACACAAACTGGCCAGCTTCAGTCCAGGTCAGCGTTAATGCAACCCCACTTACCATCGAACGTGGTGACAACAAGACATCTCATAAACCTCTGCACCTAAAGCACGTCTGCCAGCCAGGAAGAAACACGATTCAAATTACAGTCACAGCATGTTGTTGCGTAAGTACCCTGAGCTCACGGCTGCAGCTGCTGATGCTGAGTTTGCTATTTAGAACAGTTTGCAAATGTTACCTTAGCTGAAGGAGCCTTACTCTCATTTTTTACCATACCTTTTTCTGGTAAGGTTCTTATTTAATGATGTTGAAACAGTCAGAGTGCTAATAAGAAAATTTTTGCTGCTTAATTATTGGAGAATGTAGTGGTATCCTTCCAGTGTCTCTGACAATGTTCATGATTTTGGGGAGGAAGGGAGTTTGATCTCCTACCATTTATTGTGTGCTCCATAACAAGGTGGCTAAAGTGTATTAGTGTAGAAGTAGATTACTGGGATGAAGACTGTTGATGGTACTAATTTCATTAACTTAAGGTATTAAACTGTGTTTGATTTGTCATGAAAAGATCAACATCATAATTGTTGGTGTTGGTGATGATTTTTCAAATACCTTTTTAGATTAAAAACTCGTATTCCATGATGCACTCTCTAGACCATTCAGCTTTCCCCTATCTCCTTTTCCATGGGTTAGTTACCCTTGGGGATGAGTACTGTATTTTTAATGTAGACTGTTCTGCACATCCAGTCTGAGCCTTTGACTGTCCTCATGTCACTGACAATAAAGCAAGCTGCAAGCTCTCACAAGGTCACTGTGTGAGGCACGTTGACAATAAGCCATCCACTCATTTTGCTTTACTTCACACTGATGTTTCCCTGCATAATATCATTTATCTGATGACTGAGAGCAGGAGCAGCATCCTGTGAATCCACAACGAGCTCTGTGTTGGGGAAGAAGATTCAGTTGATTCCAGGCACATCAGTCGCAGATTGTTTTCGTAACTTCCAACGTAGTCTGAGGGCAGACAGGTAGGCTAGACTGTGTCAAATAATCCAGGGTTTTAAAATAAACCCTGATGTCAGAGATTAATATGTCAGCCCTATGTACTCTGAATATTACAGAGGGAGAAAATGCAGAAAATCTTTACTTTTTTAAAGCCCTTGTATACCCTAAGCATGGGGCAACGTCCTGCACAGCGTGCAGAGTATCCATAAGGGAGCGTGTGTGTGCAGAGGAGCAGAACCAGCTTTCGTATTTAAGCTCTCATGAAAGCCAAGTGTCCAAGGGAAGAGTGCAGCTCTGTTCAAGAGTGTATTTAAACATGTGTGTTTGGTTCTTTTCCTAACAGAATGTGTTTTCTTGCAGTCACACTTGTTCGTGTTGCAGTTGGTACACCGGCCATCAGTTCGCTCTGTACTTCAAGGTCTACTAAAGAAACGCCTCCTCCCAGCAGAACATTGTATCACCAAGAGTGAGTTTGCATTTTGTGTGGGTGATGACTTTGTAAAATGTCTGTGTTCAGTTGTGATAAGCTATGTCTACGCAAGATTTACTTGTTTATTGATGACCTTAAGCTGTGATTGTCTAGAATTTCCAAAACATGATGTGGGTAGATGACATCCTTGGTATCCTCAAATGTTAAGGGCTATTTGGGTGGTGGTAGCAAAGTTCCAAGAACACAAGCTTAGTTCCTATTCCAGGAGAATCTCTGCTTTTCCCCCATATTTGTTTTTTACCTACCTAAAAGACAGATTTATTCTTTTTCTGTTTTAGGGCTGCTTTTAGTGCTTGTGTGGCACTTTATTTATTTGAGGCTATAGCTGATATGCATGTGTGTGATGAAGTGTCTGTTCAGGAGAAAGTTCTAAATTACACAGAAGACAGCTCTGTCAATAAATTGTTCATTAAATTGTCCCTTAAATGTTGAAATGTTGCTCTTTCAGATTTGTATGTTAGAATTTACGGTGTGCTTGTGCTTTCTCACACATACAAATACCTTCTTCCTAAACAGTAAAGAGGAACTTCAGTAGCGTGGCAGCTTCCTCTGGCAATGCAACACTAAATGGGGAAGATGGAGTAGAGCAAACTGCTATTAAAGTGTCTCTGAAGTGTCCGATCACATTCCGGCGGATTCAGCTCCCAGCAAGGGGTCACGATTGCAAGCATGTACAAGTGAGTAGGTGCCAGTGGCCTGCCAGTATTCCCTGAGCCACGTGTTGTTACAGTACCTTTAGCTTGGTTATCATGTGAGAGTGCCAGATGAAATGGCATTTATATTTGGCAGCCTAAATAATTAACTGTATTTATATGTTTAGTGTAGAGGAAGAAAGTAAGCTATCTGGTTTAGTTTTCATGTCAGTTTTGCTTTTGTCTAACTGATTCATTTAATACAGTATTCTCCCTTTATTTCCTTTTGTTTTGTTTTGTTTGTTTTTCTCCTTGTTACTTTCTGCTACCTAGTGCTTTGATCTGGAATCTTACTTGCAACTGAACTGTGAAAGAGGAACTTGGAGGTGTCCAGTATGCAAGTAAGTGCAACCATACTTCATGAAATGCAGTTGTACACAATTTGACCAAATTCAGATAATTTTAGAAGTCAAGAAGGGGAGAAAAAGGAAGTGCTTGGAAATAAGGTGTATATGCCACATTTACTTAAGAGCATCAAATCCAATGAGAATTTTTGCAATATTTCACCACCCTTGATTATTAGAAATTTAAAAAGAGATAATGAAATATTTTCTCACAAAATATGTAACCTGCAGGCTCTCATTACAGGCTGTCAATGGGTTATGTAGAGTTCAAAAGAGGCTCAGATATTTACATTGGTAAGGCAGATACCTACATAAACAAATGAACTACAAGTTTGTCTTCTCCTAGATCATGAAGTATAAGCAACTACTAGACAACAACATGCCATGGCAAAAGAAAGGATAGTCTATTCTAGAGTTATTTTTGTATAATTTTAATTTGTAATCCCCAAATTACTGAAGTTCAAATATGTATATAGTGTTCAGCATCCAGCTAAGGATGCCAAATAACTGTCTCAGGTACTGAGCTTTGAGTCATATAGATATGCAGTAAACAGCAGTGTTCAAGGAGAAGGGGAATTTTGGAGACTGCAACAGTTCCCAGTAGTTAAGTAGGAAATTAATTTGGATCCTCCAAGGTAAAAATCAACATCAAGTGCAAATTAAAGTGAGAGCAGAAAGCAGGAAGGATGCTATTCCAGAATAAGGCTGATTTTAAAAAAGGTAAAAAATTTCCAAAGAACAGAAGTTTGGAATTGTTGCTTAAAGGAAAAGAGGGATGCATGTCTTTGGCATAATTTCAACCTTATGTTTTGACCAGAGAGCTGGTATACGCAGAGGAAATGGAACAAAAAGCTTTGAAGTGGTTACAGACTGTCCGTCCTTATGTTTAACTGGGCACAAAAAATCGTGGGATGTTTGGAGGCCAGTTCAGTGTCTGTGACCTACTGAGCCCAGTCCTCAGTGTTAGGAGTGTGTGCCAGCCTCAGCTGAGAAGCCAGGGCTCTTTAGCTCGAGCAGCTGTAGCTGTAACAGCTTGTACTTGGTCTCCACAAGTCTCCAGTTCTGTGGACATGACAGGCTGGAGATGAGCTTGTTTCCATGGCTATCCATGACTGATACATATCCTAACATACAGGTGCTTTCTCTGAACTACCCAAACCTTTTCTGTCTTCTAAGTTTGGCTAAAAATATCACAAGAATTGGATGTCTTGCTTTCTTAGTTCATGTATTCATACATCCAGGCTAAATTTTTGTCCTGTTTCTCTGAGCATGAGCACCTGCATTCAGATCTAAGTGCCTACATAAATAAATCATTTCTGGTTTTGTTTTGTTCTGTCCCCATCTGTGCCAATCTTAAGTAAAACAGCTATAATACATAGTTACTTTGAAGCCATAGTACTGTGTAGCTCAAAAAGAAGAGAAAGATGTAATTTAAAAAATAGTGCTAACTGATGTTCACAGGAGAGATCTGCTATGTTTGAAAAGTCTTTAACTTTGCAATGTATTTCACTAACAAAAATTACTTACAGAGTGTGAACAGCTTGTGAACACATACAAGTAGATGTCTCCTTATCTCATCTGTTTGATGTAAATACTATTTTCCTGGTAATGCAAGTGCAGAACTAAAATTGTTTGCCCAAAATCATTCTTGGATGATATATTACATAATCAGCCTGCTAATTTCATCATTAATCTATCCTTCTTTCATCCCTGGCGATGTTCTAACCTGAGGTTTGGGGTTTTTTTTTTGTTTTTAGTAAAACTGCTCTTCTGGAGGGCTTGGAGGTTGACCAGTATATGTGGGGTATTCTGAACGCTATACAAAAGTAAGTGATCCTACTCATTTCTGATATCCAAGACTAGGCAACTAGGAGATATGTTAATGAGTACTGAGACAGTCACACCAACATAAATCTTGGTGATTGAACTTGAATGTTCTATTGCATGGCTCTTTGGTGGAGCTGGTGATAGAGTGAATCAGATTCCATCTACTTCATAGGTCTTGTTTGGGTTGTCTCTTGATGGCAGCCTCACCAATGAAGCAGAGGGAAGAGCAAGAATGGAAGATTTACTGCTTTCTTGTATTTACAAGCAGTCCCTCTGATTCACAGGTGGCAGACCACATCAATATGTTTGGATTTCATTGTGTGGATAAACACAGAAATGTGCTCTCACAGTTGCCTTTTTTATGACTTGCTTTCGGCACGCATTTGAGGAATAAAAGATCTTAAGGTTGTATTCTACCAGAGCATTTCAGAACACTGGTGACCATGCGGTTTCTTATGGAAACTTCAGCAGAATTGATTTCAAAAAATTCAATTCATATGCTAAATTTTTCACGTTATTTTACAGCTCCGAGTTTGAAGAAGTTACCATTGATCCAACTTGCAGTTGGAGGCCGGTCCCTATAAAGTCAGATATTCACATCAAAGATGACCCAGATGGCATTCCCTCAAAAAGATTTAAGACCATGAGTCCAAGCCAGATGATCATGCCAAATGTAATGGAGATGATTGCAGCTTTGGGTCCTGGCCCATCACCTTACCCATCCTTACCCCCTCCTCCAGGAGGCAACAACTCCACTGAATATGGTAACCAAGGTTAGTTTTACAGATTTATGCACCCAGGTGGTCACTCAGTCAGCCTTGTGATTCAGGTATGTCAGTGCATCTTCTCAGAGATGCATGAGGAAAAACATATGGCTGCGTTTCTGAAATTCTGCATTAGTCTTTTCAGTTAAAATTCATATGTTTAAAGAAAAATATACTTTAGTAAGTAGTATGTTTTAGTAATGTATTTTAGTAATATATTGTAGTATTTAGTTATTTTACATTTTAAGTATTAGGTGCTTGTCATATTTATAGCTGTGCAGCCCTCCCTGAATCAACAAACATTGTATGTTACCTTATATATTCATGGCCTGCCACAATATACATATTTCCACATTTTTTCTGTGCTTTTTCCTTCTGTTCCACCCTGAAGTGAAGACTCGCAGTACTACATAAGTTAGAAAGTAGAGACCTGACCCATTAACCCGGCTACTTGGGCCACTAAGGTTAACTTATGGCCATGTGGTGACATCCAGTAGGCAACCCAGAAAATGGATGACTTTCAAAGACCTTTTAGTTGCTTTGCAAACACCTTTGCATTAGAAAATTACTTTTTAGTTCCTCTACCCATGTGCTACCAGATTGAGAAACAGGGAACTGAACACAGGCAGTGGAGATAGGTTTTCAAATTACTGGTGTGTTGTGAATAACTCAATTATAGTGACAATTCCGAAAATATGAAACCAGAGACTGTTTCTTTTGCAAGTAATATGACTCAGTTCAGCTCTGGGAAAAGACCAACTGTTCACACCATCAGAATCCCCAAATTGATTACAAGGTGATACATGTGCTTTTTGCAGGCATTGAAGAAAAATATGGATTACATGCAAAATACGGTTAATTTGCTCCAATGACTCAAAACTGGTGACAGATGATAAAACTTCTAGGGTTTTCAAACAGATGAATGATTACTATAACAAAGCCAAGAGCACAGAATCACAATTTTTTCACTTGTTTGGTAGGAGTGAAGTGCAGTCAGAGCATGAGAACAGAGCCATCTCTTCTTCACTGAGTTTCTGGCTCATAATCAGGAGCGGACAGGGTAGTCACGTACAGTGTGGGGTTTAGGGTTTGTGTAATGATTGCTGCCTAGGCTGTTATTTTGCTGCCTTCCCTTGTGGATCCTGTAGCAGAGGCAGTCATTGCTTCTTGGGGCCCTGAGTCATCAATGGCAGGTGAAACCCACGCTCTCCTCTTTCCCCTGCAATAGGCATATCAGTGCAGCACACCAGGTTTTCCTAAATGTCTTAGAGGTCTCCCCCTCAGCATGTGGCACAACTCTTACCACAGAGAAGGGCATGCTGCCTTATATCTTCATTCTCCACTAATATGTGCACTTTAGTGATTGCAAATACATAACTGTTCTTTAAAGCAATGTAGCAGTAGTACTACTACTGTGGTTTTATGTTTGTTTATTTCAGTTTGACAGGAAGCATACCGAAGCTTAATTTGCAAATATAACAAATACTCAGTACTAAAAGACCACATTCCAGCTGTCTGCTAATTAATTATTCCTGATGCAAGGCAAGACCAGCTATATTCTGTGAGACTCATCCAGTTTGCAGATTAACAAAATGAGAATTAGTAAGGCTCTGCAGTATTTACATGATAGATCAAAGTCCTGATATCTTTGAGGAGTACTCTTACATGGCTAATGACTTCTATTCCTCCAAGATTAAACTTCTGCTTGTGAAGCTGTACTGAAGAGCAAATGATGCAGCTACTTCAGTTTGTCAAACTCCCTTCTGGAGTTGAATATTTAAAACTGCTCTACTTCAGCTGACAAACTGCAGGCTCTCTGTGCAAGCTCCAAAGCTATTCTGTTGTTTCAGAGCTCAGTATCATCCAGTTCAGTTGCTTTTATGAAATAGCAAAGTGGTTTTACTTCATTTTTTTGCAGTTCATAGCAAATAAGCCACTGATATCTGAGTTGGAAGTGTTAAGAGAGGGATCTTGACAGAAAAAATATGGAGAGTAAAATGCCTGTATTGGGATACATGCTTGCTTTAGAATTTAAATGAAGATCATTGGGCTGAGGTGGTGTAGCTTGTTTCAGGATGGTAGATGGGGCTATGTGTGTGTAAATTTAGACAGTCATGTGAATTTTATTGGGGTTTGTGGGAGCAAGGAGAATCACAGACTCCAATTAGATGTGAAGGCCTCTACTGTGCTATCTTAATGGAAGTTGCCTGTTTATCCCACAGAAGAAGAGGTAAAATAGATGCTGTACTATGAACTGCCACTGTGGCATCTTCCAGATTCACTTCTGTCAATTATTTTCATCAGAAACTGAAGCAATGCTACAATCTTACTGAGTGTGTAGAAACATAGACATAAATAAGACAGGTGTCCTATAATTAATCTGGGACTTGGGCAGTCAGTCTCAGTTACACTGAGGTGCTTCCAAATGCAAATATCCCATAGAATTTAATATCCTGTTTTACTTCTCGGCATGGTTAAGTTTACGTGGTGACTTGACAGTAGTTTTTCAAAATGTCAGCAGTTTTCAGTTAGTTACAACACATACATGGGTTATTGCAGGAGCCAGTATTTGAAAGCTGAGTGTCCTCTCTCCTCCCTGTTCCCCCAGCTCTCTTGGCAGTGGGGAGCACGGCGTGGTCACGTTCAGCGGCGCGGTTGCCCTGTGCTGTGCAGGGAGAACATGGCACCACGCAGCTTTTAGAGGATACTCTGAGAGATCAGTGTTGGGAAACAAATCACATCTGTTTCTCTTTCAGGCAACAGTTACCAAGGTCATGGCAATTTTGACTTCCCACACGGGAATCCTGGTGGCACATCTATGAATGACTTCATGCATGGGCCACAGCTGTCGCATCCCCCCGACATGCCAAGCAGCATGGCAGCTCTCGACAAGCCTCTCAGTCACCCCATGCAGGAATCTGTAAGTAATGGTGCTGTGCACGTAGATTTGCCTTTGTGGGGATAAGGAGCTCTCATCCACCTAACGGACTTCCCTTATGAACTGCTTTTACATTTGTGGATCCCTCACTTTGGAAGTTTGTGAAGGAGAATAGTCCTGAGAAATGCCGGAAATGTCGTTTTTTAGTTTCCGGTTGTTCTGAGTTTTTGGAGAAGCATTTCTGCACTTTTTGAATTGTCAATTAAGCTTGTTTATCTGGAAGAAAGAACCTGGCTTGGTGTGTTTGTATTAATCATTGTGCTGTGCGCTGACACATGAAAAAACCTGTACTTCATTCCCTAGGCCAGCAGGTCTGTGAATATCCATCTCCAGGAGACAGCTTGTTAAAGCAAGACATTGGCTGACTTCAAAGCAGGGACAATATCTTCCCTGGCTTTTTCCCTGAGGGCAAAATTTGCATGAAAGCATTTTGAGAGGGAATTCTACCCCTCAAGTAGCATGAAAGGCACCTTTACGCTGTTGGGAAGAGGACAAGCCTGTAGATTTCAGGGGGAGATGCTGCCTCTGGTCTGAGAGTATCAATACAAGAGACTAAAAAATAGAGGTTCCTCGGGTCTCAGATGGTGAGGCAGAACTGTGCCTTGGAAAAGCAGCTTGCTTAGAGCACTGAGTTTTCTGTACAGAACTTTATATATCTCCAGAAAATGCAGTACTGCAGTAGCTAGGTGATAGAAAAGCTACCAGCAGCATTTAGCTCTTAGGCATAGCTAGTCATCTATTTTAACTCTGTGTGTGGGGTGTGTATACATCCTTTTATGTTCATTTAAGTTACAGGGCAGGGGCTTTAAAGTGTGCTGTTACTGCACAGGAAGGATGTTTAACTTGACAAGTCATCTGTGCTGTGTCTTTAGTGAATCCTGGAAAGTACAATTTCAGAATGTAATGAGGAAATGTGGTAGCAGATGCTCAGCAAAAGCCTACTCAGTCAATGTCTCCTCTAGCTGGCAGTGGGTTTTCCAAGGAGGATGGTGAGAAATAGAAGAAAGTGGAGAAGAGAGTTCTTAGTATAATTTGGAGAGAGCCCAAGTATCAAGACTATCTGCAAAGGAAGAGTCCGGAAACTGTAATGACTTTACCACTTCACAGGATAATAAAGGAGAACAAACACGCTGTCAACTTAATTTCACATTGGCAAATTCCACATACACAGCTTACCTGGTCTGAATTCTCTACATCAGAACTGACATCCAGTGTTAGAATATAGTAGTGAGAGGAAATACTACCAACCTGAGCCACTCACAGCTGCTTTGCTTTGAATCAAAACCACGGGGAATCATTCTTTGCTTCCCATTAACTAACACCTGTACCTCTTGACTTCATCAGTTAACTGCTATACCTTTGCTATAGTAGTTGCCCCCACTTGAAGTGGTTGAATATGAAAGTGAAGAACTTGTGGCTTTCTGAAAATGGGACTGCTTGCAGATGATAGCAGAGGTGGAAGTTTCTCAAGGCTATGCATATTCCAGAGCTGTGGGAGTGTATTTGGGCAAATGTTAATAGACTTATGGTTCTGTGGGCTAATCTGCAGCAAATCTGATGCTTGGTTATGATAGCTGACAATTAAAGAAAACCTTTGCCTCACTTCTCCCTCATCTGTCATGATACTCAAGCTATACCATTTGGGAACAGGAAGCAGTGCTAAAGCAGATTCCACCTAGATGATGGAGGTGGCTGATTTTCTGTAACGAGGATCAGGTTTCAAGCCTTTCAGCACAGGAGAATTAGATTGACCTTGTCACTGTGGCTGTGCAGCCTTTAGTCCATGCTTGAGGCCTCTTAGTGCTCCCACACAGCCTTTTCAGTGTATGAAATCTCTGCTTTCCTCTTTCTCTCTTACTCTCTTGCTTTTGTTCTTCTCTCACAAAAATGAACTGTTTGTCTGTAGTAGACAGTCAGGAAAGGCGTCTTTAAAATCACTGCTTTTAGAGAAATGCACGCCATTAACGCTTTCCTAAATGTCTTTGGACACACATCTTCATACAGATATAACTATGAACACGCTGTGTGATTGAACCAAGGTTTTAAGGTGTTACCTGTGCTTTCTGTCTTTCATTTTTGCACATTTAGGAGGTTTTAGTAGTTTGCACATACTATTCACTTCGGCCATTACATGTTTACAAGGTGAGTCAGGATCAGATGTTTGGTCCCTTTAGACCTGATGTCTCTCTTGCTGGAGCTGAATGCTGCTGAGAAAGTTCCTAATTTTCCTATTATGAAGATTTATGTGGTGGTCCCTACATAATGGTAGGCAGAGAAAGTTGATCCCTCCATTCTCCATAGGTCACTCCAGGAAATGCAGATGTTTGCTCAGTGTAGGTAGGGCTAGGTAACCCTGGCTGAATCAGTCAGAGCTTCCTTCTCTCAACACTGCTGTTCCACTCCTGTGGAAGAAGGAAAAAAGCAAGACCTGAACAGAAGGAATACCAGCATAGAGTATTGTGAGAGCTATAGAACAGATGCAACATTGCAACAGTGCAAGATTGCTACAGAATAGCTGCCACAATAGCACCGTGTTTGTTTTTAGAAATTGTAAACAAGTTTTAGACAAAGGAGAATTCAGAGTTAGCTCTAGTTTAGTGCTCATTGCAGACAGTGTAAGGTACATGACTGAGCAATGGATGATCACACCATAGTTTCATTTACACAGTGAGGTGATGTGAGCTGGTGCCACTAAAAAGTCATTGCTCTTGTTTCTGTTTTCACTTTTCCTCCCTCTCACACCAGCACGAGTGTTACTGCAGCCATGAAGTGATGTGGACCCACGTACTGATGTGATTGAAAACTAAATCAGGGGCAGGATGGGGAACATCAGGGCAGGCAGGGTGGTATCTTTTAGTGGTTTTGCTGGCTAACACAGCAAAAGAGTTGATAAAGCTATGACCCTGGTAATGGAGAGAGATATATAAACCGTCGACTTAAGCTGGTGATTTTTTTTCCCCCACTATCAATTTTCTCCAGACACAGAAAGAATATTGTTGTGCAGCTGGCAGGCCCTGTTGCTCTGAGCTGTACATCTCAACACTCCTAGAGGTCACTGTTGGGCTGTAGAGTTGTGTTGATCTGTGCTGTTAAGCTGAAGATGTAGTTGTCTGCTATAAGCTTTTCTTTTATAGATTGTAAATATTTTAAGAGTGCCAAAGTTTATGCCTCTAAAAACAACACTGGAGTTAACCTTGCTATGCAAGTCAAGGCAACTTTGTTAGACTCTGCATTCATAGTGCGGGTTAGTGTTTTCAAAATAAAATTGTGGGAGTTGCAGCTGCAAGCTAAACATGCACAAAATATGTTGCTTAAAATGTGTTTACACCACAGCAAACTTATCATTAGTTACTGAATGCAAATGCAAAGATGTTGTGGTCCTGAGCATTTTGCTTTTGCCAGGTAGGCTGGTGTAGTTGGTGGCCAAAGTCAGATGGATTCTGAACCTGCAGTGGCTCTTAAAAGATTATGGTGGCCCTAATACTAGGAACAACAGTTATCCAAGGACCCAAGTGACTGCCTTATCGACTAAATATTTGTGTGTGTGTGTATATATATATATAAAATCATTGCCTGTATAAACTAGAATTTCTAACCTTCTTATTTGTTTTGAAATTTGTCTGAGAACATATTAATGCCTCCTGGTTTAAATAATTACTGATATAAACGTGCCAGTATGACTCTTCCTTTGTGCATTCAGGGATTTAAGAGACTGTCTTAAATTGTTTTTTACTCTTTGTTATTATAAACTTTCTTAATTTCCACACTTTCTGTTGCATGTATCCTCAGTGAGTGAGGAAGGAAACAGTACTATTTGGAGAGAATCTGCTTACACTTGGACTTTTGTATAGTTTTTAGGCTGCAAATTCATTTAAATTAAAGTATAGTCTGTGGGCAGATTTCGTACAAATTTACCCCTAAGGTAACAACAATGTTGTAGAATATTTTTCAAGTAGTCAAACTCTAATGGAGAGATGTGTATCAGTACTTAAGACCCAAATGCCATGTTGCCGATAGAATCCTGCTCTTTCCACAAACCTTTGTAATACCAAAGTATTGAAAAGGACCCCTGTTTTGCCGAGTACTGACTATCCCAAGGGATCAATATTCACAATTCAGTTTTTCTAAGAGTGGTGAAATGTCTTTTTTTAAATGCTTATTTCTCTATTTTTTTTTTGTGGGAACATTTTAATTAAGTTTCGTAATAACCTCCCTTTTGCTTTCTAAAACTGAAGACTGAGGTTAAGATAACCTTGCAGTTTACTGTGATTTGAGAGGGTGAATACTGACATAGCATTTTGCTGGTTTCTGTTGGCTTGGCTGGATGATTTTCATGCTGTTGTATGTCTTTGTTCTTTTATTTCAGCTCCACTTTGTGGCAATATGTAGCATTCCTCAAAAAATGTCTACATTTTTTGTTTCTCCATATACCCAATTAACATGAGAGATCTGATTCTGAAGTGTTCAGACACTTCTTTCTCATGGCACCAAGGTCAAGCCCCAGAGAATCCACTGGCATTAAATATGACATGCAGCAGAAGGAAAAAATTGGGCTTGTGCATTTTTGTTGCTTCTCTGTCATGTGAGAAAGACTTTGCCCCCCATTCTTCAGTAACGGGGTTTGGAAGATGCATGTGGTTTGGTAGTTTATTCCCCACAGGAAACAAAAAAGAATGCTAAGCTTTTGCTGGAGGACTCCTCCACGGCATGAATACAGAAGAGCAGTGTGATCATTAGGTCGGTGTAAACCGAGGCAGTGTACTTGGCAGTCAGCAGGTGTGCAGCCACCTACAAGCAGCTTGGCTGATGGTGGGGAGTGTGCTACCTGAGCTGACTTGGTTTTGTCAGCCATCAGAACCCACGAATGTCAGCGAGGAAAACCTTCAGCCCTTAAAAGGGGTGTTGCATTCTGAAAAGAAAAGGAGGGGAGGAGTGGGGAAGGGCCGGTGTTTACAAGATGTTTGTAATGAGCTGAAACAGGAATAGGCTGCGGTGTCAGGAAGCTACAGAATAAGGGAGCTGAGCAGAAATTATGCATTTTCTTGGTTAATGAGTTTCCTGGCATAGGGATCGTTATTCAACAAATTCTCCATTCATTCACAGAATATTTTAGGGCAAAAGCATCTGCCTTGCTAATGCTGAGCAGCACCCATAAGCCTCCTTCCCTCCTCTTTGGGGTTCATTGTTTTGCATCTTCAAGCACAGTTTTCCACATTACAAGGAAGCAAACCAACAGCACAAATCCAGTGTGTTTTTTCCCCCTTGCAGACAACCTCCAAAAAGCTGAAACACTTCCTCCAGCGTTGGGATATGGAGTTTTCTTTTCCGATTGCGCTTTTTCATTTCTTTTTGGGTTTTTTTGGTTCGTTGGTTTTGTTGGTTTTTTCGTTGTGTGTGTTGTTTTTTAACTCATTTCTTTTTATAACATGCAGTTACAGAGTCAGGCACGCGAGCACTGTACCTTGTGGCCTCACTTTCTTTTCCTGCTTTTTTCCTCCTCCGCAGATCCCTCATCCCGGCAGCACTGATCAGTCCCATACTTCCATGCAGCAAGGTTTGCACGTCCCTCACCCCAGCAGCCAGTCAGGGCAGCCATTACATCACAGCGGGCCTCCTACCCAGCAGTCCCGGCAGCCACCCCCGGCCGCTTCTAGCAACCATCCACACAGTGACCTGACCTTTAATCCCTCCTCAGCCTTAGAGGGTCAGGCTGGTGGACAGGGAGCACCCGACATGCCGGAGCCCTCGCTGGATGTAAGTCTGTGTCATACTCTCATCTGCCTGCCATAGCGTGTGCTTCGCATCGCGGCGGGAGGGCGGGCTGGGCGTGGGGATGGGGAGCCGCTTCCACAGCACATGCCATGCTCTCATGCTTTGGTACATGGGCACAGGTGCTGCAGCCAAGGTGACAGGGCGCTCCTGGCTTGCTGGGAGAACGGTTCTGGTTGGAGCAGCTGCATGGTGTGCGAGCCATGAGCCTCTTCCTAGCACCAAGGCAGGCATCTCTTCAGGCGGCAGCTCAGCACCGAGCTGAGCCACGTCGTCCTTTCCCCCTGGTCGCTGGTTGGGCTGTACTCATCTAGACCCTGAAGCCGTCGTGGTGCCTGACTAAGAGAAGGACACAGCTGTGTGTGGCTCTGACTGTGGCGTTGCTGTGCCAGGCAAGCTGTGTGCCCTGCGGTGTGCCCTGGCCAGCGGGAGGGGGATCTCTGTTGGCCCACCCTGTGGTACTGTCCCTGCTCCCTGCAGCCAAAAACAGTCTGTGCCATCCATACCGGCCCCTGCAGGTGGCTCAGCAGCACAAGTTCTTCCTCCCAATAGGCCACACAGGAAAGTAAATAAGGGCGTCTTCTGCCTCCTCAGTTGCTATGGGAGGCAGCTCACAACTAAATAAAGATAAGCCTAGTTTTAAGGCCAAAGGTAGTCTTCCGTCTCTTAACATCTGTTCAGTAGAGTTGGAAATTAATTATCTGAGGTATCTCTCTGGTTAACCATCTTCCTCCCAGAATATAAATTCCTTAGCATCTAGGATTGGATTTTTGTTTGAGTCATGCATTCCTGTTTGTGTATCTTCTGTCTGTTCTGAAGTCTGCTGCTGCACAGTGAATTTTCTTAGAGAAATGTTCGCTTCTGTGCTCCAGTTTGTATCTGTATTTGCTGTTGCTGTATGCTTACATCTTCTGAGTCACATAGGAGCACTGGGCTGGCAAGTAGCCTCACAGAGAGGAGGGAAGGAGTTAGGGGACAGATAGAAGCTCCAGGATGCTACAGGAACAGTGATCAGTAAAGTAACTTCTGCTGTTTCACACAAAATGGTCACATGCTCATCTTCTGGGAACAATAGTTCATGTGGCAGTTAAGAGTCCTGAACCCTTAAGGACCCCGTATGAGCAGTACTAATAGGTGAAATAAAAACTTGTCTTTTTTTCCTTCAAATATTTAAGAAACATAAAGTATGCTGTTATGGGTCAGGCACCCATTCCTCGCTGAAAAGCAAAGCACAAAAACCTGTACAGTTATCACAGTACTGTGGTTATCACTGATGGAGGATTGCTGATTTCTTAAGGGAGGCAAGTGCTGTACAGTGTGGGGAATATAGTTACTGGAAATTCCTGTGAGCTCAGTCATGACCAGATGGATTATTTTAACGGTTTAACTTCAGTGGCTGTGTTTGGAACCAGGCTGAATAAAGTCCCATGCAGCAAAGCAAACAGGGGACTGTACTATGGGCAACTTGGTCCACTCCCTACTGACACAGTCGTGTTAATTTTGTAGGAATTCAATGTGATGCAGTCTAAGATTTAACCTATCTACCTCCTGTAGATACAGATACAGGAGGTCTGCACTTGTACTTCAGACAGCAGTCTTAAGACTCAAATCACTGGTTAGACCTCTTGAATTTGCACTTCGGGAGCACTGGGTACACCTCTCCAAATTCTGCCCCTGAGTCTAACAGATTCCTGTAGCTTCTGCCCCCATTGTCTCCTCACAGCCTCTGGTGTCTCTCTGTCTCTCATTCCTGCTGCAGCACAGCACCCTCACCACCCAGCAAGTCCTTCCTGAGGTCTCTGTTTCTCACACCAGCTGGGCAGGAGGCAGGCTGTGCCACCTGGCCCCTCTGACTGAGGAAAGCTGAGGTCATCCTCAAAACTTAAAAAGACTTCATCTTCACAGATTCTGAGCATATTGTTTAAAAGCATCACCTTTCTTAAAAAAAAAATATTAAAAAAAACCCCCTGTATACAAGAATTGAGTTGTAAAATTGTAGGACAAATTCAATAAGTTTTTACTTTCTCCACACTTGGTGAGGCTGCAGTTTTCTTTTGGACTTCTCTACTAGGTATTCATAAAAAATTATGATAGGAGGTGAAGTGCATTTGAAAGCCTTACATCTTTAGTCTAGTACAATGACAGTAGCATTTTTACCATGAATAAAAGGAGGCAGTGTTTTAAGAAACACATTCCTTCTGGGAGACTCTATTATGTAAATTTGACATTGCATTTTTTTCAAAATGCTTAAAAAGCAGTAAACTTTTTTCTGCATTTCATGTTTAGCTAATTGAAAAATATGTTCATCCATATAATGTTAGAAGATGAAGTTGCATTTGCACAAGAGTATGCACAAGAGTAATAGAAGCATATAAATACAATATTTATATGCTAAATGCGAAGCAGTCATGCTTTTAGTTTTATAGTATTTGAAAACATAGAACAATTTAAAATTAATTTCTCGTACTTAGATTACTAAGTTTGTTAAAGCAGTCCATATTCTTTTGCCTTCAACACAAAACAGCATATAAAGGGGGTTTATTGCAAACTCTTCCCTGCCATTTTTTATATATGACACTTTTACTTCTGACTAGGAAATGGCAAGATGCATTATAAAGCAAAAAACATTGATGCACAACCAGGAGTTATGATGTGCTTGTCATCTGTCAGATCAAAAAGAATCTGCGTGATGGTTGGAGAAACAAAGTTTCCTACTTGAAATACAGTATTAATAAAAATAAAAATTGAAGCCCCACAACTATACCTTTTGATCCTTTAAAGCATTGTGTACATTAGTGCATCTTCTGTTGGATGGAGTGTTATGCCTATGACCCTTTAAAATGTCTGGAATTGCATGTAATGCTGTAGTCAGGTAAGCATTTCAACCACTGTAAACTCCCTGCCATAAAGGAAAAGGACTCACCCAGCTGCCATGCCATTCCTCTCCCCACACTCCTCCTCAGCTGTTTTTTTACCACTCTCCTTGGTTTGTTGGTTGGTTGGGGTTTTTTTTCCTGGACTAGTTTTAACCCTGGGTGAGTTCCTTTCTGCAGCTCTGCCCCAGAGCTTACATCAGTGCACTGAGGAGTTCCAGGGTGGCTGAGGTGAGGAAAGGACAGGGCTGCCTCCTTCTGTAGAGATGCAGGCTTTGGGTGGTCATCACTCTGACGTGTGCAAGTCAGACCAGTCTTTGCTGATCTACCTTAAAGTTCAAATATGTATTACTTAGACTGCCTGTTTCAATATTGTTTATATAAAACATACATAATGAGCATCTATCCGGAAGGTTTTGTCAGCATTGTTAGCCAGGAAATATACTTTGTTTAATGATGATCTTTGTGATGGGGAGATTGATTGAGAAACCCTAATTGAGCTGATAAGGTAATGCACAGATGAAAACCGAGCCATACAGACTTTCACAAACAAGTGGATTCTGCATCATCTAGGGTGTTAGGTTTGTGACTCTGCCTTCTGATTTATTTTTTATGATATATTGTTATGAAAACCAGTTTCCAGGAATGTGTGGTGTTTAATCCCTTTTTTTTCTCAGTTTTATTTCTGTTATCTATAATTTTCCTTTTATCTTTGTATTTTATAGCTGCTTCCAGAACTCACAAATCCAGATGAGCTGCTTTCATACCTGGATCCTCCTGATTTGCCAAGCAATAGCAATGATGACCTTCTGTCTCTCTTTGAGAACAACTGAAACCATATGTATTCTCCCATCCCTTTCACTTGTTCACACGTGTGTGGCTGCACAGCAAGGAATCTTAACACTCCTTTTCCACAAGAGAAGAAAAAAAAAAAAACTCACAACTTGATCCAATGGTGCACTCCCTGCTTTCTTCATCTCAGAACTGCTTTTGTTAGCTTCAAAGACTGCGAAAGTGACGGGAGAAAATAATACAAAAATTAAATAAATGCAGTAATCTCCGAGTCTGCCATGCTACATGTGACAAAGAAGCATAGACAGTTGTGCAGCTATTGGAAACCCCATTTGGTGTTCATCCTTGAGAGAGAGAGTTATGTGATAAACATAGTGTGAAGTATCTTGGCAAAACCGAATCTTGGCAAGGGAAGAAAAGGCAACAAAATGGAACTGTCTTTAATTGACCAGTCTCAGAGTGTCCTTACAATGCTTTGTTCTTCCATTTTTTTGAAACTGTATCTCCTTCTACCCCACCTCTCCTCTGCCCCCCTCCAGCCACAGGTTTGCGTTGGAGTGATTGTCCTGGCCACACACAAAAAGAAAAAAAAAACACGTGTAAAGCTCAAAAAAGCACAAATCCTACAGTCAAGTGGCAAAGATAGGGAAGACATACAGGCCTGTTAGAGGGAGCCAGCAGTTTAGTTAATGCAACTTCAGTAGCAGAGTCCTGAGCATCTCCAGGCTGCAGCTGTGGGTGTGGGTATTTCTGCAAGCGCAGGGATCTTAACCATCTCTTTGCAGAGGATTCCTCTGGCCAAGCACACAGATTGAAAACACCCAGGAAAAATTAAAAAAAAAAAAGAGTTTGCAATGTGTAGGGATTTTTTTGTGGTTTTGATTTCAAATCAGTACCGTTTCTGGCTGCATTAACATCCAGCTGTAGAGATTGCTGTAACAGATCTTTTTGCCATGTATGCCATCTGTAATGGAAAAGAGAGGGAGGGGGGATGCAAACCAAACTGTTCCTGATTATTACCTACAGCCTTCAGTGCCCCGAGAGTTTGTGTCACTGTCTGTACTGCACAATGCATAGTAAGACAAGCTGGGTTGAAGGCAGCGAGGAAATCATTGCAGGATGGAGGGAGAGTAATATCACTATCTGCATAATTATTTTTAATAATCAGCTTGAGAAGGGGCATTGACATTGGACAGACATTTTGCAGCTTCATTTTTGTTTTGCTTTGTGTTCTGTTTTCGTGACTGTTACAAATACTTCAGCCTTTTCCTTTTCTCCTCCTTCAGTTTCTTTTTTTAAACTTTGGCTGCTGGAATGAGCTCTTTCTCCTGAAGGACCGGGAGTGGGGAGAATAAGTAACTGTCAGTAGGTTGCTACTGCCCTCAAGAGACCCTGCTGCCACAATCACTGTCTTGCCCCTGTGATCTGTGCTTCTCGTGTGGTTGCTGCTCCTGCATGAGCTTCATATTGCTTCTGTGCCCATTTCTGTGCTCTTTGTCTCTCTCTCTCTTTCTCTCTCTTATAAATGATGTACAGTAGCTGTGTAAGAAGTGCATGTGTGCCAACTTTGCCCTCGTGGTGCAACATTTCAGCTTTTGCCCACTGTACAGTTATTGGTTTTGTTTCTTTTTGTTACTAAAGCAAATTTGACCCTGCTCCTTTTCCTCTTCCCAAATCCAATCAAACACCTTTCGTTTGCTCGCCACAATACGTTTTAAACTGAAGTGCCAGGCAAAATTTTGTTTGTTCCTGTCAGTTCGACTAGATAGCTTCCTAGCCCTCTCTGTGTTTAGTTTGCAACGCTGTAAATGGCATGCTCTGTGCTTACGACTCTGGATTTGCTTTCCTCACCAAAGTCACATTTGTAAATTCTTTGTGGTTTTTGTTTTATTTTGCTCTTTTTGTTAACGTCTCCCACTACTGCTGTACATGCGTCGTGATATATATATGCTAGTCAGCAGCACCTTGCTGTAGATATTAAAGGAAATGGCGGTTTAGTTCTTTTATTTTCCAGTAGGAGTATTGAATCTGTCAAACGTATTATGTAGAGATGGTCCCACACTTATATTTTTCCTCTTTCAAGTTTTTTTAAGAAAAGCGCTGTTCATTATGCAAAATCAATTATTTTAAGAATTGCTATTGTAAATATCTTTGTGAATATTTTAGTATCGTCTTTGATAATATTCAACATTTTCATGATCTGGTTATACTTTTGCTGGTGTTTTTAAATACCTTGTCTGAAGAAAAATATGGGTCCTTTTTTAAAAAAGAAAATTGAGGGTTCTTTAACAGAATAAGGGAGTTGGGTTTTTGTTTGGTTTTTTTTGCCCCCCTTGTTTTCTTTTGATAAGTTAGCCCAAATTTCATATCCATTTATGTGTGAACAAATTGATACATCAGGCAGTACCTGGATAGTCAGGGCCCAGCTCTATCGTGGAAACATAATAATAAGTGATTGCCTTGGGAAAAAGAAAGCCCAACTAACTGACCTATGTTCATTGGCTGTGGGTGATCATGAGCTGGTAATGGCAGAGGTTTTGTTTGTTTGCCCAAGTGAGCAAAACACCTTGGACCAGCTGTCTGACCAGGTAAAGATGCACTAAGGCAAGCAGCACATCTGTAAGGTACCATATTTATGTCACTGTACTGGTTCTTTGGTCTCTGAAACTGGGGCACAGTAACACTTTGGGATGTTGGTGGGTGGGGGAGGGAAACAGTATAGTATATTTTATTCTGCTTAGAAGTGTCTTTTTTCTTATGTAGGCTTGACAACCTGTAGAGGATCTCTGCAGAATATTAAAGATACCTTGGTGTAATACATGGTAATATGGTTGTGGTGTGGTCCTGCTATCACACAATTCCTAGGAAAGGTCGTTCTTCAGTTGCGGATACAGATGTATTTTGTAGCCATTTTACTGTAGTAGTTTCCCCCTGTTTTTTCCTGCATTTTTTATATAGGTATTGAGGTCATTTGCAGGGGTGGCTAATGATAAACTGACTTTGTGCCCTTAGAGTTCGGGTTTTTTTGTTTGGGGGGTAAGTTTCTTAAGCCATAGGTTTGGGAATAAAGAAGATTTCTCACTATTAGTTGGAACTGGTTGCTCAGATTTTTTTTAATTGATTCTATTTAATGTTCCATTCTCCACTGATTCCTGAGCAGCTAAGTTAGTCACCTGAAATGAATTTTCTCTTAAACACAACATTAGTATTTTAAACCAGGTATGTTAAGGATTGATCTTTTGCTAACTGGTAGTATTTAAAATGTATCATTTAAAAGTACCTGTTGGAAAGCGTAAAGGGAAAAAAAACCCCATAGATATTAGCAATATGTTTGGAGCAGCGTTGGCATCTGCTTTGTACAGTAATAGATAATTAAAGCGGACAGTTGACATTTTTAACTTACAGAAACGTTTGGTTTCTAAGCAGAACTTAAGAGAGAAAATACAGTTTTTACCCATCACCCAAATGTTGGACATTTGAGACAGTTTTAAAACTTGTCTGTCAGCTAAAATCAGGTACTGTATAGTCAGTATGAAAAAGCTTCTAAATGAAAATTTAGTTATTTTTTTATCTGTTCACTGCCATGTTAAAGTTTAGAGAAAAAAACCTAGCAAATAGGGTAATCACAGTCATTTCTTTTAAAGCTTAATTATTATATGAGATTCCAGTAGTATTTTTCTTCTTCTTTTTTTGTTTGTTTACTTTTTAATCGTTTCCCTATGGAAGTTCATCTGGGAAAGAACCCACAGAGATCTACAGTTCTGCTGCCAAGACATTACTAATAGGACTGACAGATACACGCCAGTGTCTGCAGCGGAGACTCAAGGGACAGCTGTACATATGTAAATGACAAATAGAGACATGTTAACAGAAATGCATTCATTTTCCTTGGAATGTGCATTGTTTTTATTTCGCAGGAAAATAAAAAGCTTGAAGCTCCATCTTATGTGGAAAATGAATCCTGTTTGTTAGCGTTTGTGGAGTCTCAGCATTTGTTTCACTTTCACTTCTGTAATATACTCTGATCCTTTGTTTTGTTTTGTTTTATCTACATGTAATATTTAGCTTACGTGTACTAGTCTATCACCTGTGTATTTTTAGGGTGCTACAGAAATAATGAAGAAAAATACGGGGATTAAAAAAAAATTGTAACCAAATTCATACTTTGTACAATTTTTGATATCACGATCAGAGGGAGAATTAAAAAAAAAAAAAAGTACAATCTGAGATAACATGCAAAAATGGCCATTGTCTTTGTTTGTACATTGTATGTACAGTACAATGCAATCATTTCATACTTTAAACTGGTCAGAAAAAATAATTGTGATTTTTAGTCTTGCAAAACTGTATGTAGTTAGATGATGTGACAACCTAATATTTATCTAATAAATATGTATTCAGATGAAACCTGTATATTAGGTGTTCATGTGGTTATTTTGTATTTAAAGATCAAATTATTTGACTATTGCTAGACATTTATATACTCTGTTGTAACACTGAAGTATTCTCATTTGCTCATGTTAAATTTTTTTTCCTAAATAAATTTACAAAATTAAGGTCTGGCTAATTGGCAGCTGCTTTGTAAATTTTCAGTTTCTTTTTGAAACCACAGACTTCCCCTTTGCCCTCCCTGGTTTGTGTTAATGTGTGAAGTCAGTTATGCAGGATGTACCTTTGTCAGCGAGCTGGACTTGCTGCAGAAAAGGTAAGGTGTGAACCACCCTAAAGGAGACAAACACAAAAGATTATGAATGTAGATTTACTGAGAAGCATGGGATCATGCAGCAGAAAGTCCCTGCTGAGCAAGGTATTGGTGACTTGCTGTTCAGCATGCAGGGCAGTGCCTGTCTCCTAAACAAGTAATAATTACTTTGAAATTAAATCTTTATGTGATATGAATAAGAGGAAAGGAGGGCTTCTCTTTGGTGTTGGCATGTGTGGAGGGGTTAAACATGCAACACCTTTGTTTTACATTCTCACAAATTTGATACTTTTCTTTCAGTTGAACCTGTAATTAAAGTGAAATGAGTGACCTTGGGAAATGACTAAAATGAGACAATTTTTTTCTTAATGCTTCTCCATCTTAATGTTGAAGCATTTGGTTTCTAAATGCAGCTTTTGAGTTACAAAGTCTGCTTAATTTATCTACCTGTTCAGCTGTAAGCAGACTAAATCTTGACAGGAGGAATACACACAGGGTCATATCAACAACAGCCATGGCATGCACAGGTCCTGTCCCAGTGGACACCAGTCACTTTGCATCTGAGAACTTGCTTTAAGGAGGTTTACTAAGTATCTCAGTATTTTTGTATGGCATTTTCTGAATCCAGCTTTGAAATGCATTCAAATTCCTAGGAACAACCTAACCTTTTTAGAATATGAGTGTCTATGCAAGCATGTATAGCAATTATTCCACACCTGTTGTTGATTGAGATACACACAAATATATAAATATATGTGTGTGTGTATATACATATATATATAAAAATCTGGACTAGGGATTTATTTTCTCAAAATTGGGAAAAATCATTTGTTCCTGACTCTCAATTTGTGCCTTCCTTGCTGGCACTACCCATTACAATGGACTTTTCGGATAATATAATAAAATAGTGTACTCAGTAGTGAAACAGAAAAAATATTTATCCATTCCAGAAAATAATTAATAAATATTTTGGGTTTGGTATTCTGTTTTCCCCAATGCTCCCCAGAAGTGTCAGCAAGAAATAGTGCAAACTCACTTCAGCACTGTACAGATGGAGCAAAGTACAAAGAGCTCGAGTGATGTCCTAAGCACTGTACATTTTTCAAGCTTACTTTGAATTCAGAGGAGGCTGCAACAATTCTGGAAGTGGGGTTTCTCCCAGATGTCACCTGAGGACCTCAGGACAGGTACAGTGTGTGTATCCAGTTGTTCCTCCATCTCCTGTCCCACATCCTGGCAGTGTGCTCTGTGTGTCGTGAACTCTGGATGTGCTTCCAGACAGCCACCTACACAAGTATCTGTCTGACTTCTGTGTTTTTCCATGTGCTAATCAATTGTTGAACAACTTCAGAACAATCCTATTTCCCTACATTTTTTCTCTACTCTTCCTCATCAGTGTGGATCTCTGAATTGTGTTATTTTGTTTGTGCCCATTGTATTCTGTTGCCATACACTTCATTGTGCTTTTTACAGGAGTAAGAGACTGAAACCAGTTAGAAACATGGAAGAGGGACCCCCTGTTTCTTTTCCACTTGGACAGTGGGGATGGGAGTCCTGTGCATAGAGCCACTTGCTTTCCTTTAAAGAAGTAAGCTAGACAGTATATAAAACAGCTGTACAACTCTTACCTGATATGCTATATGGAATTCTTTCACTTGTTATCCTTCTCTGTTTGCCTTTAAGAAATGTATTTTTACGTTTGGGTACCTAGTCTTATGTTTCTATGTATATTTAACCAGAACCCACTTCTCTTTTATCTGCTTAAATTCCAAGTCTGTACAAGTCTTCCTGTATTGTGAACTTTCCAGTCATGAACCTTTCTTTCTTACATTTTGAATTATTACCAGTATGTCACCTTATTACAGTTTTCCACTTTCTGAAATCCTGCTGACTCTGTGTAGGATATTACTACTAGTGTCTGTCATTGTCTCAACACACTATTCAGACTTCTTCTCTCTAAAAAGAACACAGGATTTTTCTTGTATCAGACAGACCACTGAAAGCTTCTGCTGAGATGTCTTGGCTCCATCAGTCTACAGAATTTTCCAGGGGAATATAAAAGTAGTCCAAGTAGTAAAAGGAACCTAATCAATTATGCAATTCCATTTATAAAGCAAGCAGACAGCAATTAGGTCATGACTCCTACAGGCGTTAGCACACAGCAGGGCACAGGTGGACTGACTGGTTGGTTTGCTGCGTAGTTCATCTGCATTTCTAGAAACTCCTTGCCTAGATTATAATAATTGGTTTTCTGCTATTTAAGTCCAGCCTTCTGTTAAAATACTTCTCTTTTGCGGACTAGAC
The DNA here is from genome assembly GCF_001715985.3 of Manacus vitellinus. Classification (NCBI taxonomy): domain Eukaryota; kingdom Metazoa; phylum Chordata; class Aves; order Passeriformes; family Pipridae; genus Manacus; species Manacus vitellinus. The sequence continues at coordinate 83,622 of NW_021939122.1, read as the reverse complement.
GAGATCAAGCTCTTTCCCCTGTTTGTTGAATATGTCTGCTTGGTTTGTCCAGTACCTTTCCCAATACTGAACTCACTGTACTTTTTGATAGATCCAGTTACAGTAATGTCAGCTTCTCCAAAAACATTATTTACCACTTCTAAGTACACTGGTTTCTGTACACCCTTTTGGCTTTATTAAACACCCTAAGAGGTAGATATGGGATTATCAGTTATGGTTTTCCCCTAGGTAAGAGTTTTGACCAGTTTCATTTTTAATTGAATCTTTCCAGTTAGTCCACAGCTGGTTTATGATATCAGTTGTTTTGGATTTTGTTAGACTATTCTGGCACATTTATTTTGTCACCTTGTTTTCATATCAACACATTATTTTAAACACAGGGACAGGTTGCTAATTTTAATAAATTTTAACTAGTTAAACACTAGAAAAAGCCAAATATTTTTAAAAACATACAAACTGTTGTTAGGATTATATCCTTTTTGTTTTCTTCATTTGGTTTGCAAAAACTATTGAAATTCCCCACACTTATTTAATGAAATTCTGGAGTTGAAGTCTTATTGTGTTTTTAACGCATATTTACATTTATTCAACTTTTTTACGTTTCAAATTTATAAACAGTGCTCACTTCCTTATTTCTGTGTTTCTCAGAATGTACATTTTTAAGACATGCAAAATCAGTGAATTTTGAACTTGCCCATTTACCCATCTGATGAGTTTCCAGTGACTGGTGGTAATACCTGGTTCAGAAAGTTGTTCAGAATATGGTGCTTCACAGGAAATCCTAGCAGTTTCCCTTTCCAAGTTATGAATGATGGTCCCCCTCTGGAAAGGAGCATGAATTCCCTATGGCCACGACGAAACTGATGCCAGAATGTGCTGAAGTGACTGAGTCAGAATTAAAAGTTAAGCAAAACTGGTCTCCTGACTCTTCTGAATACTAAGAGAATTTCTTACCCTGCACTTTGAAATATTTGACCAAATGCTTCATTATCCAAAAATTATGTTTGATTGTAAATGTGACACGTTAATTTGCATCTGAAAACTTGTGAGCTCAGTTGGAGGGACATTGTATATTCAGATGTTGGTCATGTGCAATTATGTCATATAAGTGTGTCATAAGGTTCCATGCTAGCTAATGTAGTAGTGCTGTTACATGCTGAAGGTAAGAGATCCTTTCTGTACAGAAACTGCAAAAAAAGCAGAGAGGAATCTCAGAGATTCTGTATGGTGAGGTTGGTTCCAGCAGAGCTGTTCATTACAAAATAACTGGTGGAATTTTTTTAGTCTTGTTACATCTGTGAAGCTTTTGATTTCTAGGTGATTCTTGTTCAAACTTATGCTATCTGACCATTTTTAGCTTTCAGCTCCTGTTGTGAAGTTTTACAACTAAAAAACACATCTATGATTATTCTTAGAATTAGTTTAGAGCAGACAGGATGATTCATCTTGTACAAGGTACAGAGGTAGCTGTTTACCTCAAGGAGTCATTGTTCAGGTTTGCACACAAGACACACTCAAGGAAAACCCAAGGCTTTACCAGGCAGCTGATTAAAACAGAGCTCTCAAGAAATAGCACAGAGCAGAAAGGTCATAAAGACATGACAGTGTAAGGAAAATAAGTGTGTAGAAAGCTGACAAGTATTGGGTAGGGGAGAAGATTAGAAAAAGGGACCAAAATTAAACTAAAGACACACGAGAAAATAATTTTAAAGAATCAAGTACTATAGTGGGGATGGAGAATGAAAAATACACAGTTGGAAATCTGGAGTGCTGCTGGTGATGTGCTACGTGGGACCATGGGTCCCACATGGCCCTGTGCCTCTTGTAAACATTGCAACCATTTCCCACTTGAGTTGCAAGTAAAATTAACTTGTAAAATTAATTTTTTACATCTCAACCTAGAGTGTCTTATTACCACCATGTCAGTATGTCAGTCTTAAAAGGCTAAATGCATGATGCTCTTCCCTTTATTTCACCTGTTTGCATTCAGTGATTACAGGAAGTGTCTGGTTCACCTCTGGTTTTGCTTTGATCAGTTATATATTTGTTGTATGACAGAAATGGAGTCACACAGGGAGAGAAAAGATGAGGCACGGCAGGAGCTGGTAGTGGTGAGAGAACACATGTAGGTTTTCATGCAAGTGGGTGTTGCAACAGCCTCTTGGGATGGACAGGAGGGCAATGCAGTGCTGACTTCCACTCCCCGGGAGGGAGCTCCTGAGAGTCTCCTTTAATGAGTAGTTCCTCTGTAATTCCATTTTCAGTAAGATCATCCCAAGCTCCAGGCTCATCTTACTCATACAAGATGAAGTAGCATGACTAATCATTTCTAAAAGCATTTCTGATACTTGTTACCTTATTACTCGTTCCTCAGACCAGAAGTGGTAAATAAACTGAACTGATCCCTGTAAATTTCAAGTTCTGTTATAACTGCCATTTCTGTGGTTTAGAAGGTAGAAGAGTTCCCATAACTTCTGCTGTATCTTAATACTGTTTCATAAGTATGCAAAGTATCTCCTCGCCCACCCACAGGCAAACCACCTATCCACATCCTGGAGCTTTGTGAGGCCACTGGGAGTAATAGCTGCTTTTTAAATGTCCTACATGCTTCGCCAGGCTGTTGTGATCTATCTGCAAGTAGCTGTAGCTGTGTATGGATGAACTTCTGGGAAGCTGCAGGCAGCTGCAAGGTACCCTGGGTGCTGTGTAAAGGCACTGTGTAATCTGACATATTAGCAGTGAGTTTCCATGCATTATGCAGGGAGCTGGAGTAATGAATTCCAGGCAAGCAATGTCACTCAGAACTTCTGAAACGAAAATGCTAATCACAGCTGTAAAGAGCATGAGTGGATTGAGGTTTTTCTTGTATGACTATTTGCAGGTAATTAGTATGAAGTCATGAGGGGAAACTCCTCCTTTATGTACAATGTGTGCTGGTGAGAAGGTTCACGTAGGGAGCTGAGTTACTACAAGTTCCTAAGAGGAAACCTTGATTGGGGGAAATACTTATTAGCATTTTTTCTTTATATCTGTAAGTGTACCTGTGTGGCTACTCTGTGCCCTTTGAGCTCTTGTACAGTTTAATTCCACACTGCAATCACTTAGTAAAATGGAAAGGTCTTTCACCATCTCCACCACTCTAGTCCCCATTCATAAATAAATGCATATCATAGATACAGATCATAGAGATACTTTCCATGTCTTAACTCATCTTCTAGCTTAGTCAAACCTTGAAGAAAAAATTAGGCTGAGTCTTTTGAAGTGCAGCACAACCAGGCTCTGCAGACAAGGGGTGGGAATGCCCACTGCAAATTCCTGTTCTCCTCACTTAAAATCAAGCTGAGTACCTGTCTGACCTCTCCCTCAGCTAACAGTCCAGATTAGCAGAGTCCTTGAGATAACCATGTCCCAGATGTGCAAGGGTTCTTATAATGAATGTTAAAATCAATACCATGGGAATTCCCTGTATCACAGTATCAAGTGATGTTCCTGTGAAATGCACTTAATAGTAGGTTGCTGCAGCCTATATTTGAGTTTTTATTTGCATGGTCCAATCATAGAGCCCCATGAAGAGCATATCAAAGTGCACCACAGACAAAGGTGAGTTCCATGGAATTCTACTCTTGCAGTTGGCAGGTTGCAAAATGTGGTCTTGCTGCAGTTGCCAACATAAATCCAACAGCAGCAATTGAAGATTGAATAATACAACACCTCCTGTGTCATAAACAAGTAGGCACACAGTCAGAGTCAGGAAGGCATATCACCTTTTTACCAGTGCAGTGTCTGTCTGCTGGGGTAACACCATTTCAAGACCCTTGAAATCAAAATTCTCAAATTTAGGTCATCTTTCAAGCATTTATTCTTTGTGTTTCTTTAGAAGAGCCACTTAACCACTGTTGTTGTTTCCTGTCCATCTTGGCACAATGGTGGTAATATTTACTCAGTTACTCAATAGGCTTGTTTACAAAGTCTTGTAAATAATGTATCAGTATGAAGTTCTGTAATTGCATCATTTAAGGTTCTTTTTCCTGGGCAGAAATTTCTCTGCTGTAACACAAGAAGGGTCCATTCATAGGTATGTTTCTAAAAATATCTCTTTAGAAACTAATTTCAAAAGGGTCCTCCTTGTTTATCCATCTGTAACTTCTGTATCATTTTCTGAGATGGGGGGAGAGAGTATGATGAAATCTGTAGGGCAGGTACCCATCTCCCTGACAGCTCTGCTGAAGCACCTTATCTTGGCTTTTGTCTGTGCAACCACACTCCCTTGCCTATCTAATCTAGTGCGGGTTGTGCTCGTTTTCCAGCCAAATGTACGTATCTCTGAGCCACATGTTGCAGAATTCCAACAACGAACATATCTTCAAATGGCTATTTTCTAGGGTCCCCTAAAATAATCTCAGTTTCCTGAGCTAACTCTAAGCCTCACTTGGCAATGATATAGTGGTCTTTGACAGTTTTGGAGACCTTTTTCTGTCCTCCTTGGGAAGTGACCTCTGTAACTCACAAGTTCCTAGTCAAACTGTCTGCACGAGTTTTAATTCATCTGACTCTGCAGGAGTAGGCCATAACAAGTGATTTAGTAGCTTTATTGCCAAAGCCTAAAGATAATAATTCAGTCCATATTCTCAAATAAAAAAATCACCACTGTGAAAGAGAGTTGTTTTGCCTTCTCACCAAGTCTGCAAGTGAGGAAAACTGCATTGTTTGTTCTACCAAAGACATCTGTGAACTCTTACAAAACAGTTCAAAGCTGTTCTGCCTGTGTTTCTCAAGTGTGAAACAAGATGGTATTTTCTTTTGCTCATCTTTTGTCTTGTTTACTAAATAATAAATCCTTCAGGGCCAGAACTGTCTGTTGTTACAGGTATGCACAGAACACCTAACCTTGATTTGGGCTTCTAGTGGCTACTGCAATTAAAACATTTAAAAAGAGGGTGAGGTTTTTTATGGTCACTAGAGAAAGTCCAAAAATGGACTTGAAGCTGAGAGGATATAACAAACTAAGTAGAAAATTCATACTGATTTAGCTACTATTGAAAAAAAAATCACCTTTAGATTATTAGTAAAGGAATAGAAAATACCAGCATGGCACTGTATGTACAAAGTAAGTAATTGTTCATCCTTATCTTGGATACTTGGTCCCAAAAAAATCCATAAAAGTGGAACAGCTTGGAGAAGGCCAATAAAGATGATCCCAAAGTCATGGAAGAGATTTCTTTTAAATAATAACTGAGTTGGTCGTGACTTTTCAGTCTTGAATTGACTGAGAGGAGAAGAGCTATAGGTCTCTATGACACAGATAGACACCAATCAACTTGCCTCCTCCAACACAAGTAGGGTACAGTAGATAAAGGTAACAGGAGCAGTATTCAAAACAAACAAATTCTTGATGCTCTGGTCAGCAGGCCTGTGGAATAGCAGCTTCCAGTTCATTGCCAAGGAACTGCTGATGCTAAGAGTTAAGATAGGTCCAATGAGTGGATAAGTACACAGGAGAAAAAAAAGGTTACTACATACCAAAGTCACATCCAGCTTGGGAAGTTCTCTGGAATGAAAGCAGTAGGAGACTGAAAACATACTGGCCTGTAATACACCCCTCCCCTGTTTTCACTCTTCCTTAGTCATTCCTGTGAGCATTCAGGACAAGATGGACCTTTTGACGTAACTTAACATGGTTCTGTAGTTACAAAGCACGATACCTGTATGGTCATCCCTACAGCATCGGCAGTGCAGGGGTGTGATCTGTGGGTCTCTCTGGAGCGTGTGCCTGAAAAACAGTGTTCATCTAGGATTTCTCACTTGTTTGTAATTGCATGTTGTAGTTCTGCCGTGGTCTTTGTGGTCAGGGCAGTGCCTTGACGGATAGCTTTCTGTCATTTCAGTGAATGTCACTGATGAAGGCACTTTTAGCTGCTTGACACAAAGAATTTAAGTGGGATTGAAAGTTTACTGTTCCTCACATAGGGGCTGTCTTTGTATGATTCTGTCATATCGTATTGCATGGCTGCATTACTCCAACCTTCATTAGAATAACTTAATTTATAATACAGGAATGTGAAAATAACTATTAGAATAACCCTTGATTTTCTTTCTTTTTTTTTTTTATAAAAAACATTCTGTGACATTACAAATTCGAAAAACTTTTGGAAGTACTAATATATGGAATCAGGATGGGAACTGGAGAAGATTTGGAAGTAATATCTGAACATGACTGAAATATGTACTAAGTACATATTTCATCTCAGTTACTAAGTTAGGAAAAGTTTAAATGATAGGTGTTGTTATTTTCATATAAAAACTATAACAATAT
>NW_021939122.1:21198-75999 GCF_001715985.3 Manacus vitellinus | reverse complement strand
CCTCGTCCAGTTTTTCCATGGTGCTCGTTGTTTGATTTTTTCGGTTGTCAGTGTCCTGAGGCGCTGCCCCCTCGGGCTTCCCGCTCCACGTGGAGCGAAGGGTTGGCGCGGCGCTGTTGGGATGAGCAGCAGGCTCGACAGCCAGGTAGCAGCTGGTTCCACCCGTAAAAATCCGGTCTCTGAAGTACTCTGTAAAGAAGTACTTTGTACTCTGCACGTGTGAAGAAGGCCTGAACGGCAACACCGCAGTACACTCTGCTCTTAAGAGCATTATCATAAGCGCCGTTTGGTGCGCCCTGTGTCCTCGGGGCCGGTACCTGCCTCAGGTAAATGCATCGAGTATGGGAAGGAGTGAGGGCTGCGCTCCAGAACCACGCACTGTAGAGGGAATGAAGCTCTTCCCAGTGCTCCCCTGCTGAGGGAATTCAGTGTGGCCTTTTGCCTCTAGCGCCGTCTCTGGGTCTGTATTCATAGAGATTTTTTAAAAAAAAAATTAGTCAGAAGAGTTCTCTCTAAAAGGGGTTCATTTGAAACTAGAGCCCAGTTTATTTTTATTCATTCAAAGTTGCAGCATATAAATTAATTGGATTCTCCCAGCTTGTGTGCTCTCAGGAGGTATTGTTTCAGGGAGTCACAGGTAAAAATGTTGTTGTGCAAGTACCTTATTCATCAGTGAGATATAGTAAATATCTGGATGGTATTATAAAAAATAACATAAGTGTTTCTGTATTTCTTGCAGCAGCATTTAATTTCCATGTTAAATATTTTTACTGTGCCCAGTTGACAGAAAATCTGAATGCATTGCAGCATTGCCTTGAGTCTTTGGCTAAGTTGTGGTTAGATTCAGTTGCAAATTATAGCAATCTGAGGAGGGTTTTCTAGGGAAGGAACATTAAATTCTTGCCACAGCCATACTGTTTCTATGCACTATGTCACAGTAGTATCTGCTGCTGGCTACTGTCAGGATGTGCAGCTGGGTAAAACTTTGGCCTGACTGGTATGGCCACTTTTATATCCCTTTTTAGGATTAGTAAAAAGATCATTATTAATCCAAATCAGAAGTTTTTGTAGGTCACAATGTCTGTGTAAGTTCATGACTAGATTTTCATATACAGTTTCTGCTCTACCTCTTTTGCAAATTTCAACAGCTGACTGTGCTGGGCAGACTTTGGTATCTCCAGTTGTATCCAAACTGGCTTTGATCTTTGGAGTCCATCATAAAGAGTCATCTTAGTTTTTGCTAAAATGCCATGTTGACCAATAGAAATCATTAGGCACTGCTCAAAGTGTTCTTCATTAACTGGCTAAAAGTTGCATTGAGGGGATATATTTAGCATTACTAGCCAAATGCTTGGGAAGTTTTAAGGTATTCATGTATTTTTGGTGGCTTGTGATTTCAGATAGCTCATCACTTTGGGAAGAGGGTTCAGTTGTACCACTCTCCCATGTAGAAGTTTTTCTATGTGCATATGAAAAAACTCACCTGTAAATTTGTTGGTTTATTTTTCTTTAACAGCTGAAAGCCGATGTGGTTCCAAAGACAGCAGGTAAGGCAGCATCTCCAAAATTTCATACTTAAATAGTTAAGTTTTGGATTGTGATTTGCAGGAACAAGAATATTCTTTTACCCTTTAGAACTATTTCCATCTTCATTTTTTTAATCAAGAAATATGACAGGAAGTGCTAGTGGGGAGTTGGAATTCATTATTCTTTCAAATAGTTTCATTTTGTAATTTGCACCGAGGTAGTACAGTTCATATATTGGGTTATCAGTGGTGAATATATATGTTAAAAAACACACTAGTTTGCTTTAAAATCAAACCCCAGAGCAAGTGGGGAAGGGTAAATCAAAGGGGGAGTGGTCTCTTTTAGAGTTTCCAGAGAGCATATGGGGTTTTGTTTTCCTGGTCACTAGCTGATTAGTACATTTATGTTACAAAGTTTTCGTGGTTTATCACGTTTCCTTCCTCAGCTGCTGATTTAGTCGTTCTGAAAAAAACTTGGTATATTTCTTTCAGTTTGTAGTAGATGAATGTCCTTAAAAAAAGCCATAATCCTTACAATTACTATAGAGAACAGAGGCATAAAAGTCAGAAAATGAAACCTTTGACCCCAGGCAAAGGTGGGGGAGGTCAGGGTATTGGGGTTAAGATATAACAGCAAAATAAAAGGGAGATGGGATGGAAAAGGATTGTGTTTGTACCCTGTTCTGAAGCTAAATAAGCTTTGTTTTCTTAGCTTTATAACAGAGATTTTTTTTAAAGTATCATAATAACTAATAAATCAATAATACTTTAAAGATACAGGAAAAATTTTGAAACATAGAACCTTGAGACATAGTCTAGGTGTGTTTGATTGTATTGCCATATATGATGCAGAATATAATACTTTATGCTTTGTTTTCACAGAAAACTTTAGAGCACTTTGCACTGGTGAAAAAGGTTTTGGGTATAAAGGATCCACTTTTCACAGAGTGATTCCTTCATTTATGTGCCAGGTAATTTTTTTTTCCTTTTGCTATTAAATTTGTTTATGTTATTTGTATATTTTAGAAACAGACTAGTACTAACATTTGAAATGACTCTAGCTTTCGCTAACTACACAATAAAGAAGTGACAGTGTGACTTCCATTTCTGATCTTTTTGCAGTGGCTGTTTTTTTGTACAAATAAATGTAAATTATGTGTAGACTGTCAAAAAAAAAGCCTGGCTGAAGGCTTTCTGCTGTTGTATAGCAGTGTACTATAGTGTGGGGCATGGGTGGCAAAACAGCACTTGCTTGTGAGAAGCAGTTATGGGTAGAATGACAATCAACTAAGGGAGCTAAGAAAACAATGTTGTTATTCCAAGTAGAATAATCTTTTCACAATAGAGAATGTGTTTTAAATATTTTTTTTTCAAATGTCTCTCTAATATGGAGGGGAAGTCAGTTGGGGTCGATTTTTTTGGGATGACCCATTTGAGATGGAATTTGTTTCGGTTTGAAGGATGAATCTTTTGAAATTCTGGATGAGATTCCATGTGCATTGACAATTTTTTCTTGAACAGCAGCAACAAAAATAACAACAAACCTTTCTTAAAGCCTTTTTATCTGCTGTGCTTGGCAGATGAGCGGGATGCAGCTGCTGCAGTGCACTGGAATGTGTGATTCCTGGTGGTCCTCTCTTCCCTTAGAAAAAGCAACATTTCAACAACATTACATTGTTGAATAGCTTTGTAAAATATCCAACATGAAGGTCATAGTAATGCTTTATCTATTAACTGATGACTCTGATGGTCTCCCAGAAAGAGGCCCTGATTGTGTGACCTATTTCTCAGAAGAGAAAGGGGACAGATGTGCTGTAAAGGACCTATTTTCCAGCCTTTTAAATGCAAATTAAGTTTTTGTGATACTGGCAAAGGGACAGAGTTTAGAAGTCTTTCTGGGATCAGAAATACATAAATATGAAAAAAAAATAGAAATCCTACTTTGACTTCTGCCACTAATTTGTGAAGTTCTGTGTAAGTGTTCTCTTTGCTTTGTCCCCACAAATGGACCTGGAATGAGGATACTAGATGGTTGATTCCTTGGTGTGGTGAGATGATGAATTGATGTTTAGGAATTACTCGGAGGTCATTGCTGAAGTGGAAATGCTGTCATAGGTTTCAACAATTTTCAAGTGAGAGAAGACAGTAGAGACCTTGTTGAGATGGAGTGTTAATATGATTCAGGCAATCGGTATGGCCTAATTGAAGGCCATCATATCCGGGATCTGGCACTTTGGGTGTCTCCATGTGGCATGCAGAACATAGTTCTGGGCCTGTGTAGGAGTAGCTGTAACACCACCTGTAATGGATTACTCGGGGTGAGGATGGGATGATGAATGTCACGTGCAATACCTGCTGGGTATGAGTTCTCTGACGACATGGGTGGTGTCACTCCTGGGAGAGGAGATGACAGATTGCTGGAACCAGTTTAGGAGCTATCTCTGCGAGTCACTGTTGCTGGGGTTTTTGTGTCTAACCTAAGACAGGTATCTGTCATCTGTTCTGGCAAGCAGCTTGTAGCTGGGAGAAGTTTAAAATAGTCTAGGTGTAACACTTAAACAACAAGACCTAGAAATAGCAAATAGTAATAATGGAGATCCTGAACAATATTCATACATGTTGGAAAAAAGGAAGGGGAACAAAAGAGTTTTGAGGTCTTGCAATGGTGATGAACTTGGGAGATTTGGTTTTGAGGCCTTTGAGATGTGTCTTAAAATTACTGCTGTTTGTTGCATCACATTTGGGAGAAAGGCTTTTCCCCCCTACTTTTTGCCTGATTCTATCTTCAACTAGTTAAATGGTTTTAAATTGAGTGGCCATACTCATTCTTAACTGGAAGAAAATTTGCTGATGTTGTCACTTCTAAATTAAAACAAGTGTGTATATTTTCAGTAGCATCATTTTCAATGTAAAATAATCCATATGTGCTTGTAGAGTTCATAACCATTTCTGTTTCAGGGTGGTGACTTCACAAATCATAATGGAACCGGTGGGAAATCCATTTATGGCAGCAGATTTCCAGATGAAAATTTCATACTGAAGCACGTAGGACCTGGTAAATAAACATGTTCTTTCTGCCTTCTGATGAATATAACCTATAATGAAGCATTGTCTATGAAGACGTGTTTTAAAAAATAAGGTTTTTTAGGTTTGTGAGGCACTTGGTAATTGAAGAAGCATCAAGGAGGTTTAACAATGTGTTGTCCCTGCCATGTTCTTATTTGTGTAGACTGTTGTACAAATAGATGTCAGCCCATACTGGGCTTACAAATTTTGCAAAGGTGAAATTACTGCTTTTATTTTCTTCTTTCATAAGTCATAGACTTTGATTTTTACTTAGATGCAGGAGTAAAACAAAGACATCTGGGATTTCTTATTTACTAGGTAACACGGGCACATCCTTTTAGAGCTCAAATTAAAGCCAGAAAAGTAAAGGAAAGACCATACAGAGAAACATCTGATCTAATTCTGTAGTCTCTCTTTTTGGCATTGTTACTTCCTCATCCCAGGAGACTACTGCTGCTGTCAAAGCACAGTAGAGCTTATCTGGTGTTAGTCATGTTCAGGACACGTACAACCAATTACATTGCTAACACTCTTGCTGTGGAATAAAGGGAGGCTGGGCAGGAGGGAATAGAATAGTGAAAGGCAAGAAGTTGGCATTAGAAATCGTTTGGAGGCAATGTGAGATCATCACATCTTCTGTCTGTCCAACTTTAGTCTAAAGGTGCAGAGGAAGTTTGTCTTCTCTGGTGCAAACTTGTTACACCAATCTAATAATCTACTTCTGTTGTTTTAGGTGTTCTTTCAATGGCCAATGCAGGACCCAATACAAATGGATCCCAGTTCTTCATTTGCACTGCAAAAACTGACTGGTAGGTTCTCAGCCCTGCAGATTAACCTCCTGAAGTGATGCCTGAATCTGGAGAGTTTGGGGTTTTCTTAGGGGGTTTTTTTGTTTGTTTGTGGATTGATGGGATTTTCTTGTTTGGTTTGTTTTTATTTCCAAATTACTTGACTCCAATGGAAATAAATTATTTTGTGCTGCTTGAGGGAGGAAGGGCTATGAGAGTCACAAGGCCACTATTCCTCAAACTGCTTCTAAAGTCCAGAGCTAAAAGTATTTCCTGTCGCTTGTAGAGCAGTTGTGCCTTTGCCATAGAGTTGATCAGCAGGTGAGAGCTGTGAAGAACTGTTAACACCCCTTCACAAAGCTTGGTTTAGTCAGTCTTTGTGCTGTTTTAAGTAAAACTGCCCTTGTGTATTTGTTTTGCAGGCTAGATGGAAAACACGTTGTTTTTGGGCACGTAAAGGAAGGAATGGATGTCGTGAAAAAAATTGAGAGTTTTGGTTCCAAGAGTGGAAAGCCCTCCAAAAAGATTGTCATTACTGACTGTGGCCAGCTGTCCTGACGTTTTGCCCCTACCCTTCACGACGTCGATGCTGTGAAAAATGAATCATAAAAACACCCAAACATTTCTGATCTCATAAGTAGCACCTGTGGAACCATGTTTTCTATTTAACTTGGTCCAACTTTTATACTTGTTTTGAATAATAATGATTAAAAACATAAAACAATAAGTGAAGCATGTTTTAATTGCACTACTGTGGTAGTCACACTGATTTGGTAGAGTTCCACTGTGTTTTGCAAGAAGTGGTACAATCACCCAAAGTGTCTTTGATTGTACTGTTGATACTCTTCTTAGTATTTGGATGTTTCAGGTCTTAGAATTGGTGGTGGAGCTGACAGCTAAGTGTTCTGTAGTTGGGAGTTAGATATAAATTGAGAAATGCCATGTTGCCTTTGGTGCTAATAAATGCTTATTCTGTTGTTCATCTTATCATTTTGAAACAATACTACTAACATGCTCTCAAGGCTGTCTGCAGCAAGACTGTCAGATAATTTCTTTCTGTGTCTCAGTTTAAGTCTATCCAGTAGATTTAATGAGCGATTGTGGGGTTTTTTAATTAGTTCTGGTTTAATGTTTTTCTTTCCTAATAGTCTCAGACCATTTTTTCAAACTGAACTCTACCTTACTGCTTCAGTGGAGCAGTTTGACTTTTGGGTTAAGTAAATTGCTTGAGGTTGAGTTAGGCTGCTCCTGGAGCTCTACCTGCCAGTGAGACCTCAGTTGAGCCAAAGGATCTCAGGACATTTTTATTATGCAACAGTGAACTTGAAGTGCGGTTCTGTTTTGGGATCTGGTTCTGTGAAGAATACAGCTCAGTTCTCAATGTATGGCCTATTTTTGCACTTGTGAGCTTGCTTGAATGAGAAATAGGTTTGATTGCTCTTTTGTTGTGTCGATCCTATGAAGTCAGCCCACCTTGGGTGTTACTTGGATTATAATTTATTCTCATGTATCATCAGCAGAAGTCAAAATTGGTCACCAGAGAATCACAAGGCTTAATCAGTGCAGCAAAATCATTATTGTTGGGGTTGATGCATGAGAAGGAAAGAATTCAGTTGACTAGCTAAACACATTTCGTTTGTATAAACTAGTATGTATGTTTTATGTGATGTGCTGGAGCAGCAACAAATGTTGGAACCTCACAACATCACCTTTAGAATCACTGAGGCTCTAAGATATTAATGATTGTGAGAAAAATCACATGATTGTTTTGTGCAATAATCTCATTACTGAAGAGAAAAATAAAATGTGATGGCTTTCTTCAAATGTGAATTTATTTTCATTGCAGTATGATAATATGTGGGTTTAAAACTATTTTGTACTGGACTTTTTTTCCACTGAGGGCTGCATTCATGTGTGTGCAAGGTATCAGAATGTAATTTTGCAAAAAATGGAATTGAAAAGCTTTTTCACTCTACCTGCTTCATCTTTCTTTGTAGTATTTTTTAAATATTAATTTGTGCTGGTTTGGCTTATTTCACTTGGATACAATAATGTTTTGTTTGTTCTTTTAATTTGCATATGAAAATTAATTAAATACAGTTCTGCCACAAAAAGAAAAGTCTGGTCCTTTCTTGAAAGCAGGAGTATGAGGAGCTGAAACCTGTTGTGTTTACCTGGGCTATTCTGTTCTGTCCACTTGATGATGAGTCTGATCTTGTGGTATTCAGCAGCTGTGCTGTGGTTCTGATACAGCCAGCAAGAAACAGGGTAATGATGCATTGCTTTGCCTCCCACTACTGAATCTAAAATATCTATCTGGTGTATGGATACTGTCCAGGTCATGAAACTGTTCTCTTGTCCGGTGTATTAGTTTGCAGAGATAATGGGGAAAATGAAAATTTACTTGTTCTTTTTCTTTTTTTAATTTCCGATTTCTTTTTTGAAAAGTTGGTAGTTCCAGCTTTTTCCTGGACAATTGAATTAGATTCTCAAGGAGTTCCTTCCTTGTTCTGTGATCAGAGATGACATTAAAACTCTGGCATCTTTCTGTGTATTAGCAGTATTTGTAGATTGGAAAGCCCAGTGGAAGATGCTTTGCCACAAACGTGCCCATTTTCTTGGAACTGTGTATTAAGCCTTAAATAAGTAATAGTGTTATACACATTATATTGGTGGCTGTGGGGTTTGGGGATTTTGTTTGTTGGTGCTTTTTTGGTTGGTTGGTGGTTCTATTTGTAGATGGGGTTTTTGTTGTATTGTTTGCATTTTTTTAAAATATTCCTGTGGCTTTTAGAGGTTCATTTATGCCCTGACTTCCGAAATGTAAAAGCCAAAATTTTCCATCAAGGCTTGCAATCTTGACTAGGGGTATTAAGACATACAAATCACTGTGATTATTAACATTGGTTGCAGTGTCTCAGTGGGACTAGATTTGGTTTCAGAATACCAGGCCTCTGCATACTTCCTCTGCCAGAAGAAGGTCTTGGCTACCCGAGTACTTAGAGCGGTGTAATTAGAGGCTTAATATTTTGACAAATTAAAGAGATAAATCTCTTAAAGTTTTCTTTTTTAAAGTGTTTTAGAATATGCTGAGTTGGAAGGGACCCATCAGGATCATTGAGTCCAACTTCTGGCCCTGTGCAGGTCACCTAGGGATCACACCTCAAGAATCTTCCTCAAAGTGGATTATTCTGTAGTTCTCCCTGATTCTTCTTTCTTTTTTCACCCCTCTCACTTTTGTTTAAAAAGAAAAGGCACAGAGCTCTATTGCAGTATAAATCATGCACCCTGCAGCATTGCAAGAGTCTTCCTATACTGAAATGCACAGCTACAGCTTGTAGTAAGTACACCTGAGGTACTTTTAGGAGCTGGTTATGGCACCACAAGACACCACAGCAAGGCTTGTAGGACCTCAGCATGCTGGATGCATGGCCCTATCCCTCTGTGCTCCTGTGGCTGTCAGTCTTGGGTGTGCAACCCAGTGTCAGGATTTCAGTGGGTAAGTAAGTACACAGCAATCAGGTTTTGCTGATCTCGTTCTGCAAGGATCCTAAGTACCCACCCCTCTCCTGTTAGCCCTCTTGTATCACAAACAGCTTCTGGGAGAAGAGGTTTGTCCTTTTGCAGCCTCGCTTGATGGTTTTGTTAGCTTCAAGTTGATGGGAAGAGTTACGCAGTGCTGCTGCTCCCTGGCTTCCTTACTCTGGGATTTTTTACCTCTTCATAGCAATATTATTGCAAAAAAATGCTACAATAAACGCACATCTTTGTGTACAGAAAAGGGCTTTGATTCAGCTGGGAGGTAAGAAACTGCCCCAAGTTATTTTTTTTAAATACAATTAGATGTTAAATCCCAGTAGGCATTGGGATTGATTTCCTTGTCTCCTGCTAGTAAAAAAACATTGATCTAAAAAAAAAAAAAGCAAACAAAAAAAATTTTAAAAAAAACCAAACACACAAACCAAAACGGAACAGAGTGATCCAGAGCAACAAATGTTGTTCATGTGTATGTTAAAGATGTGAAAAGTGTCGCTGCTCCTCGCCCGGGGGTTGTTGCTCAGCGCAGCTCCGGCCGGGCCCCGCTGTCCCGCGTCCCCGCCAGGGGGCGCCCCCGATCGCGGCTGCGGAGGCCCGCCCCGACGCCGGCGCCTCGGGCGATGCGATGGGATCGCGATGGATCCGATGGGATGCGCCGATGGGCGACTCGCAGATGGATCGCATGGGATCGCGAGGGGATCGCGATGCGGATCCCGAGGATCGCGAATTCGGGATCCCGGATGGGATCGCGATGGGATCGCGGGAGCCGGAGGGCAGGGAGCGGGGATCCCGATGGGATCCCGATGGGATCGCGATGGGATCCCGATGGGATCGCGATGGGATCCCCATGGGATCCCCATGGGATCGTGATGGGATCCCCATGGGATCGCGATGGGATCGCGGGAGCCCGGGACGGCAGGGCCACAAATGCCGCTGGGATCGCGCGTGGCAGCGCTGGTACCAAACTGCCCCGCAGCCTCCTCTCGCTGCTCTGGGATGCGCTGAGCTGCCTTTCCCTACTCCTGAAGCCCCCAAAGCTGCCTTAGAGGGTCTTTCTCCTCACCATCCCTGAGGGGCTGCTTCAGCTCCTGCGGGATGTGGGATGAGAAGACGAATTAGTAAAATAACTCCTTTCCCAACCACGACTGCTCATTGCCATGAGAAGTGGCTTACTGTGATGTTAAAATGGAGTATATAATCCAAAACAGGTTTTTTGGGAGCTAGTGTTTGGAAATCCTGCAAAACTCTAATAGGTAACAGAAGAGAAAGAAAGATACTTGCTGTGGAGCTGTGGCTTTGAGATAAGCTGAGGGATGCTACTGCTGTTTTTCACCTGGATGTTTAGAATAAGAGCTTGTACACTGTCAGAGAGGTTGACACATCCAAGCTGCCTCCGGATTGAGGCAGGGGCACGCCAGGAAAAGAGCCTGACAAGTGAGCTCCGCGTGGCTACCACTGATGTGCTTCCAGATGCAACACAAGTAAGAAAGGGCACCCTTAGGTAAAGTGCAAATAAATATACACAAAAAAATGAGTTTATATTTCAAAGTTGTTTCAACAAACTCACAAATGTTTTTGTTTAGTCTCATGTTTTAATTATTTGTTCCAGACTTTCTGCTTACATAAATTGCTTTCTTTGGTGCTACACTGAGGCTATGTCTCTTTGTTTATAAAGTTTAAATGCTTTGAAGTCAAGACATTTGAGGTACAAAGTGTTGTTCTCTTTTGTAATGCTGTATACTCTGTTGGTAGCAATATATCAACAATCAGAACCTCAAAGAAGTGAATTACTGAGAGTACAAATTATTTTACGTGACATTTCAAGGACAGTCTGGATGTCCTGCTGCTAGCTGAGAGTTTGTAGTTGGATAGACATGCTCTACCCAATTTAGAAGTAACCAGGTTAAAAAGACATTAACCTTCAAGTGAAAAACTTTTAAATCTTGAACTGCAGATTTTCTAATTGAGTCTGACTTAGTTTGAAAACATTGTATGAACCAGCTGATTGCAGGTGAATTTTGGCCCAAAATCTTCACTACCCAAAACATCAGTTTGTTACACTATTGTACTTAAAACTGAACCTTGGCAACAATTGTCCTGAGCCTTGACATTCCTTTTCCAGTACCAGCTCTCCAATTTTTCCAGTACAGATCTGGATATGCCTTTTCCATGCTGTCCTGCCTTTATGCAGTCCCTACATCTGCCATGGGGTGCTGCTGCCCCTCTGAGCCTGCATCCTACATTAGCTGTGGGTGAGCTGCCAGACAGTGGGAGAGAAAAGAGCTGCAGCACTGTGAAAGCACAAGTACCTCTCCCATGTGATTTCTTTCCCCACACACTGGTTGGGGTCTGACAGCCCCACATCAGGGCCAGGCTGTGCCACCAGCTGGATGAGTACATAATTTCTGTCCTCATGGGAACAGATGAGTACAGCTTGCTTCTTGTGAGCAAAACTGATTTCCCAGCAGTAGCCAGCTGGGTGAGGGCAGAGAGAGGCAGACAAAGATCAGTAGTGGTTTTTTTTTCTCTCCCCGAAACCTCCAAGAGGATCTTCAGCTCCAGCACAAGGTCACCCATGGTGCCCTGGTGTGGTGGAGAGGTGGGCTTGAGGAAGATGTAGGACAGAAAGGCTGCTCCTGGAGGGGCAGGTGGCTCACTGCTTTGGGAGGCAAAAGAGAGCAAAGTGGTGCTTTTTTTACTTTTGTCAGAGCTGAGGCCAAGGGTATGAGGGACTGGCAAGGGCATGGTTGAAGAGCTGGGCTGCAGAAGGACCTCCACTGAGTGCTATAAATGGTGGAAAATGAAGGGACTTGGAGGCAACTGTATGATGTAGGAGACCTCCTTGTGGCAGGAGAGGGATCAGGTTCTGTTACATGGAATCTGAATGAGGACAGGCTTCTTTGACTGCAGATGTCATGCCTAAAGGAAAATGGTTTGAGGGGTCTTACTGCAGAAGGTTGTCAATACCTGCTGCTTTTTCTGTCAGTAGTGAAGGAGATGTCTTGCAGCATAGCTGAAAAAAAGTTGCTGGTGGTTTTGACTTGAGTTCATGCAATCATACTGTAGCAAATGTGGATAGAGCCTTCCCAAATCTTCGTTCACGAAGCCTAGCCATGATGCAATCATATCAGAGGATAACTCCTACTCTGAATTGTTTGTTATTTATTAACTGGTTAAATGAGCAAAATCCTAAAATTCAGTCATAACTAGGATTGATGGAGTTCAAGAAGACTGGAGGAAAACTTAGCAGCACACCTCATCACCTCTCAGGAATTCAGCAAAATGTTCCGGACCCAAAGGCCCTGAGAAAGAGCAGCATAAATGAGCAGGTAATGGGGCTTCAAGCTCTAAAACCTCTGCTCTGCTTTTCCCCTTTGAGGGAAAAGTTCTTCACCTGGTTTGAGAGCATATCGTGCACTTTACTTGGCCTTAACCTATGTTCACTATGCATATATATTTTTGGGGATTAAAACACAGATTATAGCTTGTGTGTAAACGTCTACTCACCTCCAGCAGCCCTTGCTGTGGGAGCTTTGTGTTTGTTTCAGCAGAGCACCTGTTTAACTGCAGGACTCAGACAGGGCTTCTCCAGGCATCCTCCCCCATCCTCTCCAAACCCAGCCACTGCACCTGTGAGTAGGGTGAGGGGACAGGAACAGTGACCTCCCCACGCTGCTGCTCCTTGGGGTCACCTCCATACTGAGGCAGGGCAATGCCTTCATGGTATTTATTACTTATTTGGAAGCTGCATTTCTTTTTACATCCACATCCTGGCCCTGGAGGTCTGAGGGGTGGAGGACTGTACCAGGGATGTTGGTGTCGCTCCATCCTCCTGTGACAGGTCATTATTTTTAGCTACCCTTGAGAAAAGTTGGTGTGAATTTTTGGTCCTTTTGACCAGCCAGGACAAAACGCACATAACTGGGGAAAATAACTGACTGTGTCTTTAAGTTGGGATCAAGGAGAAGTTAAAAATGTGCGGATACAGAGGTTTTGGGGGAAAAACTTTGTCACTGTTCTCATTTTCACTCACCTCCTACTTAAAATTTATCCAGGAAGGTAGGCAGAGGAGCACAACAGCTGCTAAAATTACTAGGTGGAAATCATTTTTAGCAGGCACAAGTGTCTTGTGGTTTTCCTGCTCGCACTCTCCCCCTCTACTCCTACCTCATCCCCGTCTGGCTGCACTTTCCTCCAGAGAGGTTTTTGTGTCGCTGGTGTCTCTCCCACAACAGCCGAGCCAAAGGCAATCTGTCAGTGATGTGTGGCAGCTGCCAGCCCTGCCCCTGCCGGGACCCCAGCCCAAGGAGGAGCCCTGGCCCCGGCTCCACGGCCCTGGGGGATTCACTGCTCCAACCCCACCACTGGCACAGCTGACACGAGGTGTTCCTTGGAGATGCAGAGGAGTGTGAGGAGGAGGCAGCAGCTGCTAGTGTTTAGGTTTTGCCAGAGCAATAAATTTTGCGTTAGTACTAAACAGTGCACGCTCCAAATGATGCAGTGTCTTAGAGGTTTTTTTCCCCTGCCAAAAGTCAGTGTTTGGTTAGTATTTTATTTTTCTGGAAGTAGTGTTGCTATTAACTTGCTGTTTGCCAAGGCCAAACAAAGTGCGGAGTGTCCTTTGAGAGAGCTGCGTGATTCTGTACATTAAAAACTGGGGGATGCCAGCACACACCCTCAGCCTCACAGCCTCTCACATGATTTGCTCATGCTGCCAGAATCCTATAAATGCTTTTCTGCATTTTTTTTAAGAACATTTCCTTGTCTAAACTGCTGAAGTTCAAGCTTTGCATTTTTTGGTCTGATTCTTTTTCGGTACTGGGCTGTACAGCTCGAGGGAGGAGTGTGCAGCAGCACCCAGGCAGGCTGGCTGGGCAGAGAGGAAGGGTCATAGCTGGAGCCAGCACACAGCTACACCCAAACGCTGGCTGAAGCCGGGGTCCCCCACCCCGAGCACACCATGACGTTCCGGAGCTGCTAACCCACTAACCCTTGGCTCCCTGACTCACTGGGGAATGCTGACAATAGGCTGGCCCCGCACCGTGGGGAAACAGCGAGGATTGCTGCCTTGCCGGGTGCCGGCAGCATCGCTTACTGGGAGCTGACAGGAGAGCTCTTTCAGATTGCTCTTGGTTTGCGGCAGCACCTTGGATCGAGAGCTGGGGCCAACTTTGCAGAGCATGGTGTGCGTGCTCCAGGTCAAGCAGTTCCTGGCCCAAAGCTGCCTGAAAAAATATCCCTTTGGCTCAGATGCCTCCCTCCTTGCTCTTGCTACCACCCACTCTCCTCTGTACACAGCTGGGGATGTCAAGCAACAGAGCAAGGGAGCTGCAGAGACAACTCTGCCTGGACTCCTGCTGTGAGGCCATACAGATCAGTCCCCTGGGATCTCTACTCCCTCCACCCCACAGAGGAAACCTCAAGGAAGCTGCAATTTAGCTCACTGCCAAAACCCATGGCCATGATTGTGGCAGCCCTGGGGCAACAGGTCGCAGGCAGAGCTTTTTCATGCCCTGTGAGGAGGAAACGTGCTCATCCTCCCCCAAGCAGAGATCCTGGGGCCAGATGCGTTCTCTGAAAGTGTGGCTGTCCTCCACACCACCTCTGGATGCTGCAGCATGCTCGCAGTCCTGGCACAAACAGCTGAGAGGTTCTGAGGTAGGACTGAATTCAGGGCAGGACTGGATTCAGGGCTGCAGGCTATCAGCCCTTCAGGTGCTGCTCCCCACGGGGTAACCTGAGATGGAGGTTGTGGCCACTGCTGCCTTTCCTTCCCCAGCTGTGGGCTGGCAGTGGAGCCAGGCAGGGTGATGAGGTCAGGGGGTGACAATGGTGACAATGATGGCACTGCTGCAGGTTGTCACAGGGAATGGTGAACACATGTGCTGCTTCTTGTGCTTTCCTCACTTGGGTGTTTGGATGCCTGAGGATGTGCTCCCTTTGATGTCCAGCTGGATATTGCCCTGCACTAAAGTAACTCCCCTAGTCTGCAGCAAGAGCACACGATTCCCTTGACTGCCTGTGAGCTGCCTGCCTGCCTGAAACCACGTCTTAGTACCACCTTCTTTCCAGTAAACCTACCAGTGAAGGCAGATGTTGCTGAGAAATTGAACTCCAGGCATGTGAAATGTTTGCTGATCACCACTTTATGCCCCTCATGCCCTGCCCTACTGTGCCTCCAATGGGGGAGGCCAGGGGGCTCAGGGCATCTGCCTTCAGCCTGTGCTGTTCCCACCTGCCTCTGCAGAGTCTCCTGGCATGGTTGCAGCTCTCAGGCTCTTGTCACTGACACACTTTTGGAGGGCAAAGGTGGACACAGCTGCCCTGGCTCTGAGCTGTGCTCCCACATCCCTTTGGGTGGCAGGCTTGCTCCCCTCTGTGGGAGGTCTGGCCTGTCTGGCTGAAAGCGTCAATCCCAAATCACTGAAGATAAAAGATGTGCAAGGATTTAATATACTGGGGGAGAAAATTCACTCTCTGTTAAATGCTTTCCTTTGATTGCAGGGTGAGCAGTGTCACACAGTGCTTGAGGACTCAAAACACAAGACACCAAATGAGTGATCACCAGTGGATTGGCCACCTCTGGGTTGGCTGCTTGTTGGGACTCACTGTGTCATGTTGGGTTAAGGCAGAGCAGTTCATTTTTCCAGTGCTTGTATTCATTTTGTTTCATTGGCTGTTGTTTTGAAATCACTGAAAAAGTGGTTTGATGCCCATGGATTTTGGAAAATAGCATTCATGTGCACAGAGACAGGAGCAAATAATGAAGGAAAACTAGATGCTTCTTTTAGTTGTAAGGGCGACTTTATTTCTGAGATGAACTGGAGGACTGTATGATGGCTAGTTACAAAAGGCATAGAAACTGATGTGGAACAGTGGGGAAGAAAATTACATCTTGCTCTTCTCCACCTTTTCAGCATCATTCCCTTCATGAACAGATGAAAGGAAATGTTTTTTTTCCTCTTCACAATAGTACAAAATAATTTTCCAGAAACCCTCCTGACCTAGATCGCCTTAAGCAGAGTTATAAAACTGCATCTGGTTCAGCACACAATTCACAAGAGAGGACGGCTAAACTGTGCTGTGACAGCTGGCTGACATGCCCTTCCTGTGGGGTCCTGCTGCATACAAACCCAAAGCTGTGGCCAGTCCTAATTGTACAACCCCACTCCTTGGCCATGCTCAGAAATGTGACTTTTGCAGTTTGCAGCTAATGCTCCTCTCTGCTGAGAGATCTGACTCCTGAGAAAGGTGGAGGAGGCAGCGGATGTGGGGGGAGCCAGGGGCTGGTTACCTTTGCCTGTGGACAGCACAGCAGCATTTCCCAGATGCTGATGATATTTTTACTCCCATTTAATTACTTGCCTCAGTTGGCGAGGTTTATGTCATCTCTTTCCATAGCGACCTGTGGGCTGAACAACAGGTAACTTCCACTTTCCATGTGACTGTTTTCTGAACTCAAAACACAGGTGGAAGAGAGAGGGTGTGACATTGAAGAGTGCCAGGTGGGTCAGTGGAACACAAACCTGGAAACTAAAAGAACTCAGCATGCATGCAATGCATTAGAATATGAAAGAAAGTATTTTATATCATAGGAGAGGAATTGATACATTATTTCAGAAAAAGAAAAAATGGGGGTAAACCAAACCTAAATGTACTTTAGAAGCCACAAAAATGAAAAAAATTATACATGTTAGCTGGGAAATCAGCTGCATATCTGAGCCTGTAGCTGGGGAGGAGATGCCAACAGAGTACCCAGCGACCTACAGCGCTGCAGGGCTGTAAATCTTCCCATCCCCATACCCCCATTCCTTCTGCCAGTGCTGTCTCACAGGTATCCTCACACTGCCTGAGCCTCAGAAATCCTGCTTGCCCACAGTGAGAGGCTCTGCAAACCTGGTGTAAGCTTTTCCCTTTCTCCTTCCCACTGGAGCTGGGAGGAAGGCGTGGGAACAAGGATCTTCCAGCATGACTGGGGGGCACCCTGGGAGCTGGGCTGGTGGTTCCCATCCATCTGACTGGCTTCTGCAGAAGTAGTTAGTGTGTGTCAGCATTGCTCCTAAGCCTTTAAATATAACTTAAACTTACAGCCTAAGGGCTCTGCCTTGCTTTCAGTGGGACTTTGCAGCTGCAGCCATTGTTATCCTGCCTAAGAGAACTCAGTTCCTTCTTTCCCCCCTTTTTGGGGCATTTGGAGCATGGCCTGTGCACCTTTGTCTGTCCAGAGGCTGCTTCTGTTCCATAGGAATGAAGCTGACAGTTTTTCAATGGCTACTTACAGCCTGCAGATAATGTAGGTTTGTTCCCTGTTGTTCTTCAAGAGCAGGGCCCCTCAAAGAGCAGGCTGAACTCTGTATCAAGGAGTCAAAGGGTTAAAATAATATTGCCCCAGTGTGTCATTGCTGACTAAGGTCCTGGGCTTAACAAAACCCCAAATTGTTCCTGTTCCACTGATGTAATTTGTTATCCTGAATTTTCCCCTATTTTATTATTTCAGTATTCCTGGGTCAAAGTCACAGCTTCAACATGTATTCTTCAGTTGCTCTCTCAAAACCTGGCAGAAATATGGGTCTGGATGATAAACCAATTCTGATCTTGCCTGTCTTGACATAATTCACCTGGTGAGCCAGTTTCCTGCTGATCAGGGTGCTGAGGTGGATTCTGTCCCCAGCCCAGGTGTCCCTGCCATCTAGTAGTGTAACTGGGATGTGCTGGGAAATGACAGTGGTCCTAAAGGGAGAAAAACACCCAGAAAAATTACTTGAAAAATCACTATGAGTGTGGTGAGGCACTGGACCAAGTTGTCCTGAGAAGTTGTGGATGCCCCATTCTTGGGAGTGTTCAAAGCCAAGATGGATGGGGCCCTGATCAACCTGATCTAATGGAAGACATCCCTGCTCGTGGCTTTAAGGTCCCTTCCAACCCAAACCATTTTGATTCTCTAATTCTATGACTTGTGTCCATGTGGTATGATCCTTAAACTGATATAGATCTTCAGTACTTTGTGAAATTTTTACCCAGTTCCAATCCAGTGTAATTTATTAGGACCATACTCTCTCCTCCTGGTGAAGCACTTAATTTATAGCCAGTTATTTTTTAGCTTTTTATCAATAGTGTTGTCACTGAGGCATCTCACTGTAAGGGTCCCAGTGCTGAGGTGATTTCATTGCTACCAGCAGACCATCAGAATAAATGAAGACAGTCAGTGTTTTACACATATTTTGTACTACCTGGCACAGAGCAATGGAAAGCTGGAAAAAACAAACCCACAGACTATACAGTAGAATGAATAAAAACAAAAAAATAACTAGGTCCTTTATTTTTGGAAACTCTCCAACAACCTCTAATACGCATTAGTGAGATATCAACTTTCTGCCTTGCAGAATGAACTATGAAAATATTATATCTTAGCCCTGCACATTTTCAAGTTTCTTGTCCTTTATTACAGCCACTGGTTTATTAAAACTGGAAATGGACCTAGAGTAAACCTCTGCATGACTGTGTCTGAATGGCTGCATCCAAGCCCTGCGTCTTTTGAAAACTGCTCTCTAATGCTTGAAACAAAACCAAGCCCAGCACAACAGCAAACAGCTTTTCATTTCTCCTCCATTAGTTGCCTACTTGAACAAAAATCCTCACACCTGTTAGATTCATGGGGTAACTCCTTGCCTACTACTGTTAAAGGCAAAATACCCACTGTGTTTAGCAATGTCTCAGGATTAAAACTCAATCCCACTTGAAACTCTTCTCAAGAACATATGATCAGTGTTGAGTTTGAAAGTATACATATATTTATTTTGTCTACTGATGTGATTTGTTCTATTTGTAAGACTAACTGACAGTGAAAAGTATTAATTTCCTATCACTTTTCTCCAGATTGTCCTTCCCTTGTCCTTGTAGTTTATGGTCTCTATTCAGGAATGTTATCCTCTGGATCATTTTTATTGGCTTTGCTTTTTAATAATCAGCATTCATGCTTAATACAGCAGTTTTTCTGGTAACAAAATTCATAGCTTAAAAAACCTAAAGCAGTCCCTCTTTCCCTTGGACAGATTTGAAATGCGATTACTTTTATAAGTTATAAATAAAGGCCTAGTAGTTGATGTTTAGTGGGAAACTCTCCCAGAGTATTTCAGAGCCCAGTTTTCAGTCTCCTCCGATAAGAAAACTGCTGACTTGGCATTTTGGGGAGCTTTGTGTTCCTGCTGTAGCTGCCAGGGGTTAGCCAAGCTCTGGACTGCAACGTGGCCAAACCAGGAGCTGCCTGTGCCACTTGGCTCCCAGCTGCTGGCAATGCCACCCTGGTGGGTGCTGGGCTCTGCCCATGAGCTGCTGGATCAGGTGAGCTTTGGGCCATCAGGTTGCTGTCCGTCCCCAGGATCCTGCTCTTGGTGGCACCTCCACCAAGATGTGGGAGGAGGGTCTGTTACAGCCCTTACTCCACCTGGGCACAGCTCATACCCTCACCAATAGGTTAGAGATGGTCCCTGGGACAGCACATAATGGTGGCTGCTTTTTATGTTTACAGCTCCCCCAGAGAGTTTGTTTTGAAGGAGGTAATGCAGCTCCTCACTGTTTATATGCTGTCATTTTTTTTCCATGTTTAGACATTGGGCTAAGTCTCAGGCTTGGAGGACATGGTCCCTGGGTGAGTGACCAGCTCTTCCTGCAGACACACTGCTGCTGGCTTCATCTCTAGGCTGGCTACTGACGTGGTGGTAGTTTGGGGAGAGATAGAAATCTTTAGTGATAAATGACTGGGCAGAGATAGAGTTCTCTAGTATTAAATGAAGGGGATATGAATCTCTAGTGGTAAATGAGTGACTTCAGCTAAAAGCAGCCGCTGACAGATATGACTGAATTACTGCAAGAGTTTTGTAAACCAAAGGCATGGGTTTGAGGTGATCGAAATGACACCTATAAGCCTTGATTTGCAGTACTGATGTTTTCATCCCATTTCGTGAGATTCTTTTGTACCAAAGATGGACCAAAGAACCCTCATGGACCCAGAGGTTTCCTGAAGTGTTTGTAGTTTGACAAAGGTGCCTCTAAATGACCTGGTAGAAGTATTTGCTTTTGAGGAAAATGTGCTGGTCTGTTACTGGGGTTCCCTGCCAGCTGTCCTAGATATTTCTTTTGTTTTTTCTTCCCCACAATCTGCTCCAGAGGAGCAGCATAGGAAAAATCAAGGGGGAAGTAAAGTAACCCTTGTCAGAAAAAAACCCCAAAAACCTGTAAAAGCAATCTTTCTGATACTAGTGGGTGAGGGCTCAGTAAAAGCCTTGAAGATCCAGCTCAGGGCTTGCTTCAGCAACCAAAAAGAAATAAGAAATCTAGTATTTAAAATGGAATTAATTTTCACCTTGGATTGTGGTCAGATTTAATTCCTCCAAGTTATGCTTTCCCTCAAACACCATTAGTTTTAGAAGCTTTCCTGGGGGAAGCCAGTTCATTTATCTTAGAGCACATCGTGCTGCTGGACTTTGTCTCGGTAGAGAAGGAAGGCTGGGCTGTAACCGCAGTCTCTCCCAGTGAACTCATACTTGTCACATATCCAGGACTAGATGGGCTTGTCTGCCCCTCACACCCACCCAAAATATAGCAGTGTCCCAGGGAAATGACCTCCACCCTGGGCCCCTCAAGGACTGGGCGATGCTGAGGTACACACAGCCTGATGCATCCCTGCCCAGGGACTGCCAGGATGTACAGCAGAGGCATTTTACAAAGATTGGGACATATAAAAAGATTCCCAATCAATCTTTTTCATCCATACCAATATAAAATCACTGCTGATAAAACTTATGGACGGAATGAAGATAAACAGGTAATGATGGAAAATCAGGGACAATAATGAGAGTGACTTGATGGGTTCATGTCTACAAAAGTGTTTATATAGCCAGCTGCAAAACTGTACTGCTGAGAGCATGGAGGCAGCATGTATAGAGTGAACATGGCATCCTAAAAGCTGCATGTTTGAAGGAGTTAAGGGCTGTCATGGAGCCAAAACTCAGCACGAGCTTCCCTTATGGTGCTCTGGCAAAAGGGCCACTGTGACTGCTGTTGGTAGGAAGCAGAAAGAGGGGGAAGTTTAAACTGGAGAGACAAACAAAGGTGTGTTCTGTGTGGTTCAGAGACTACTTTCAAAAGTTGTTGAAAAATTAGGCAAATCACAGAAAAGAGCAACAGAAATTATTTGGAGTAGAAGAAAATCACTTATAAAAAGAGACTTTTTAGCTTAAAGGAAAATAAAATGGGAAAGAGGGAAAGAAAGGTATGAGAGTGACAGTATAGAGGTGGAATGTGGGAAAAAATACTAGGTACTTAATTTACTATATGAAAGCACAAAAAGACACACCTGGAATCTGAGGTGTGCAAATTAATATAGGAAATGAGGACAAGTGCTCTCTCTTTGAGGATAGAGGTACTGGAAGAGTTATTAGGCTAAATATAGAAGTCACTGGCTGAGATGTAATGACTTGTATCATATGGGCTGTCAGAATGAATGCTTTAATGCTCCCTTTTGGCCTCTGACTGCATTTAAACCCCTCTTTCCTGATGTGAATCTTGGATTCCCAGCACTCCTTATCATTTCTTTCTACTCTTGTTCTCAGTCTGTTCTTGGAGGAGTTTCTCTCTTTCTCTCTCTCTGTTTTTATTATACCCCTGCAGACAAAAACTGGCAGTCTAGAAGGCCCTTGAAGGGAGGTAGTCTCCCAGCTTCATCTGAATTCAAAGAGAACTGGGTGCCAAACATAGACCTTGTGAAAACCTCAACCCGGAGTCCTAAAATTTGGTGTAGCTTTGAAATCCTTGTAAAAAGCAAACTTGCTGATAGTAGGCTGTCTTGAGTTTTATTCCTTCATCTTAAGCATTTTTCTGGTGGGGGTTCTATAAATGTTATACACTGATGACTAGAAATAAGAGTGTACATGTCTGGCTGTCACATACCAATTTTTCTGCAAGGAAAATCACTACAGTTATTTAACTGGCTCTTTATCTCAAAGCAGCAAGTATCCAGACGGTTGTCTCCAACTGTTGTTATTAAATTCAGCAGGAAATCCATCCTGTCCAAAAGAATTATTAGTTTCCATTGCTCCTGGAAATGTCCAGAGATGTTAATTTGTGCATGTTTGTGTTGCCCAAGTAGCTGTCCAGTGAGCAGAGCTGTGGTTTGATCTTGTTCTCAAGTTTTGGGAGTTGGGTGGTAGCTGTAAAACCAAAGTTAACATCTAGGCCAGGGGGTTATTTATGAGGGCAAGTCTTCCCAAAACACCCCGATTCCTCCAATTACAAATGTGTTTCACATCGCAGGGCAGCATTTGAAATTAGTAGTTTGACATGTTAAAGTGGGGCCCAGATGCCATTAGCAGCAGTCTTTGCCATGAAGAAGCTGGTATTTGTCGCCTATTTCTGCCCAGAGGTGGGTGAGATACCACAGTTTCCCTTTTTACACACAAGAGGAAATAACTGTGGTTGCAATCTGGTTTTTGTCAGAGCTGTAGATGCTCAGCCATAAAGCAGTGGTCCCTTATTCATACCATAAGGCCTGTTGGGAGTGGGAATTTTCTACTAAAGGAAGTGCGAAGCAGAAGCAGAATGGGAGGGGACTTTGCCTCAGCCAACTCTCCAGAGTGGAGTTCCCCCTTGCCAGCCTCACCTCAGTGCCAGCAAAGAGGGACCACCCTGGGGAGCTGACAGCTTGTTGTGCAGGGTTCTGGGCTGCAGGGACCCCAGCAGCACCCCCCGAGGAGGGCTGGGGAAGCCCTTGCACACTGCCAGGGATGCTGTGCTTCCAGCCACCCTTGTTGCTGCCTCCACCACTGTGAAGATGACCAGACAGCAAGGCATCCATCACAGGTAAATCCTGGTGCTCTGCCAGCCTGCAGCATACAGCTTTCCCTCTCCTCCTTTCCACAGCACAGGAGAGCTTGAACGTATACCCTGACTTCCCTACTGGATATCTTTCCTTGGCCAGCAGACAGCTGGGATGAGAAATCAGCATGCTCAGCCTTGGCCTGACCTCACGCTGCAGCTTTACTTCTCAGGTCACAGCCACACCAAAATAATGGATGTTATCCTGGCATAAGCCAGGCAGCCTCTCGGTGTAGTTGACCAGCTCTTATTTGTTTTTCAGAAGGAGAAAAGCTCTAACATGTTTAGAAAAGTCCAGAGTTGTCTGTAAAGCTTTGGTTCAACTTGAAAATCATTGTTTTTCTGGTAAACTAAATACATGAACTTTTTTAAGGGGCTTCTGCACCAGGTCTCCATTTAGCTCTCAGGAACACCACAGCCTCCTGCAGCCATCTGGCAAAAGTCTTCTGGAGAAATATGACAGACAGCACAGAAACAGCCTTCAGAAATAAGCATGCAGCACTGACATAGTTCAGATGTTTGATTTTATAAAAGATCCTTCTGGACATATATAAAATAGACCTTGTTGAACACACACACACACACGTAACTGGCTCACTGCCAGCGCTGCAGTGAATAACAGCTGCAGTCGGTGGTGCAGGATGTCCCATGATACTGATGGACAATGGAAAGGCTGGAAATACAGCTGGGCAGGGAGCACTGTGGCCCCCTAGGACCAGCACAAACTACTGACACAGTCCTGGGTTTCAGGGTGTTTGGGACTTGTGGGAATCATGCTGGATGCATGACAGTGAGCTGAGCCTCAGCCAGAAGGCAAATCCCTGGGCTGGCCTCTGGGACAGCAGGCAGTTCCTCAGAAGTCATCAGATATCACTGTTTTGGGTGCCAGAACCTTGTTCTGGGTGCACAACGGTGTACCCAAGGAGCAATAAGCCTGGCTGGGCTCACCCTGATGTTGTGAAATCTGCACAGCCTCCTTCCCAGTGTAGGACCAGTCCTACAGGGCTCAGGAATAGTGACTGTACCTGCCCTTCACCCGGAGAAAACAACTGATAACAAACAAGCTCAGTGTGCTGAGGTTTTAGCTGCACTTGAACAATTTCAAATGTATGTTTAACTTTAGAAGGGAAGTGGATTGTTATGCTGCAGTCAGCCCCACACTTACTTTCTAACCACTAATAAATGTATGGCAAACCCTGCAAGGTTTTGGGTTTTGTCTGTTGTGCTTTACTGTCACCACTCCCTATGGCCAGGATGCCCATGTCAGCCAAGGAGCACTTCTCTAAAGGCTGACAAAAAGCCTGCTCTGGGATTCTGCAGAAGGTCAGGGCATCTTCCCAGGCACTGCCCAAATGTCCCTGTGGGCATCAGGCTGCCTGCAGGTTGTGCTCCTCTCTATACTATGCTGTCAGGTAAGTGGGTCTGGCACTGAAACAAAGCAAATGGTTATTTATTAAGCCTTCAGGTCAAGATTTTCCAGAAAATAGGTATAGAAAGAGAGGTATAGAAAATAAGACACAGAACACAAAAGTTTGAATATCAGCAGTAGTTAGTCTCCTATTTCCAGAGGATATTTCTGAACTCCAGCAACAATCACACAAATCTGGGGTTCAGAACTTCTTCATTTTTTGGCCTTCTTTTTTCCTTCCCTCTGCTTCTGAGCAGGCAGCTGTGATACCCAGGAATTTTGCACACAACCAACCAGCGTGGCAAATATCTCTTTTAGATCACCCATGGCTAATTGGAATCCCCAAGTTTCTAGTCAGCTTTTTTACCTTCTCTGAGTAGTTTGCTGTTCCTTCACAAAGCTCTCCATGGATTTATACGCTTCACATACAGGATATTAATTGCAAACTTATGAACCTCAGTGCATTTGCAAGTTCTAATGGAGAAATAAAAAAAAAAAGGAGCATGTTGTCCAGCTGCCTCTGGGGCAGCATGTCCTTACCACCTTCTCTTGCTCTGGGAACTTCATGCCACGTGCACTCCATGGGGGCCCTGCAAACAAGAAGGGCTTTGGCAACTAGTAACAATACTGAAATACAGCCATTCAGAAGAACAGCACTGAAACCACACATACAGGCTAAAAACACTTTTCCAGTGATGAGTTCAAGATGGATAAAAACGTTTACATGTTGCAGGGCTCCAAACAAGGAAGAATTTGAAGAGTTGACCCTTAACATTTCCTATCTTTCAAGTGCTGTGTTTTACTATCTAATGGCTTACTGCTGTCAACTCTTGGTTATCTGGTGTAGTAAGGGATTGGGATGACCAAGACAAAGTAAAAACAAAGATAATACAAAGCATATGGCAATTAAATGGTAAGAAAATAAAATAAGAGCAGTGTTGAAGACCGGATAGCACTGACCTGGGCAAGGGTTGACACAGAGGACCATGTGATGCAGTTCATCCAATCCCTGTTTAAACTCACTTTGGACTTGTTGTGTTCCAAGTATGATTAATGCCCAGCTTAGTTAATCTGCCTGTGAGTGGTTGAGGACTGTTTTATTTTCCTACATAGCTGTATCACTCCAATAAAGCATTTTGCTCTCTGCGTGTTACTGGTGAAGGCTCAAAGTGAGGTCAGTGCAGCAGAATGGGGAGCAGTTCACACCATTAGCCACCCCTACAGCCCCCACCAATGCCACTGGGCCAGGAATTGGCTATCCTGGCCAGTGTGGATGCCCTCCCCACCATGGCTCTGGATGGGCAGTGCAGGCTGGCTTTCCACAGCCAACTGGCTGCAAATGGAGTTCAATACAGGTGTATGCAGGAAAGCGATTCAGGAATCGTTCCCAGATGTTGTAAAATGTCTCCAGCTCCCAGCCAAGCTGCTGGGGGCTTTCAAAACAGCTTACCACCAGCTAGAAAATGTTTATAGAGGGAACCAAAAGCCCAGAACATTCATTCATGTTTGATTGCTCAGTGTGAGACTGGATCCCTTCCTTGGGCTCGGGCTATTTGGACAGGTTGGCTGCAGGGAAGATGTGCAAAGCCTTTTCAGGCAGCTCATTCAGGAGTGTTTGTGACTATCTCAGAACTGCTTTTCTAACAGCTGTTTTCCAAAGTAACCATCCTTGCTCTCTCCCTCTGGCACCGTGACCCAGGAACAAGCGTATCACAATTTTGGCATGTGTAGGACATGCTACCACAGTACAGCAATATTATGTAGCAAGCACAACATATGTTTTGGAAGACAGTTCAGTTTATTTTAGCTGCTCCAAATTTACTTGACCTGTTTAATCCAGCTTTCACACTACATCATCTCAAACACTGGGACTGCTTTTAGGTCATGCCCCACAGAACACGTGCAGCCAGTTGGCCTTTCATCTCTATGCTTAATTGTCAAAAATTATTTCCATGTAATTAATAGAAAACCTCAACATCCACGATAGGCCAGGCCACTCCATCATTCACGTTATGTTTGGCAGGTGCAGGGTCTGTCTGACTGAGAAAGGAATAGTGTGAACAGGGCACACTGGGGAGCCCAGACAACTCCTTAGCTGGGTGTTATCCGATTGCTCCCTATCTAGGCTGGGCATAAGTTAATAATGACTCAGGTACCCATGGGAAACTAGTGAGGGGCAAAGCTCATGGCACAGACAGCCCCATCCTGTTAGGGATGCTGAGCCATGGCATTGCATGGCTCTTTGCTGCTCAGCATATGGAAGCAGCAGCTAGGGCTAGCTCTGGTGCGGGAGCCACCGTGACTCACAGCAGTACATAGACATGCCTCTTCTTTTGGGATCTGCCCCTCTGAACCCACAGCACTGATGGACAAAGACTGCTGCAAGTGCTGCTGTGGTACTGAGGCTGAGGTGAAGGTGTAGTGCCAGGTAAGTCCCATGACTGCTGCAGGTGGTCTCTGGCACATGCTAATCTGGGGGATGGGACAGGTGACAGTGCCCTGCTCATGGATCGCACCAGAAGCACCACAGGTCCCATCAGGGGATGAACAGGCACAGTGGCTACACCTTCACATTGCTGCCTGACACACCTGTGCTGCAGCTGTACGTGAGTTTTCTGTCTTGCAGGGACTTTGGTGTAGTACCCCGAGTGGGTTCCGTGCCCCATATAAAATGAAGTGAATGTCATGGCATCATTTCTTTACAGGAGAGCTGCTCTTTCCCCACTTCTACCCCTTGGTTTCTCCTTTCAACAGTGCCTGGCAGCCACTCCCTTGCCAGCCAACTGAATCATCCTGGAGACAGGAGGCTTTTTTGGGTGCTAAAACTTTACAAGGCAAAGACTTACAGAATACACCCATATGCCCTGCCTGGAAACTGGCTCCCACCTCTGTGGAAAAAGCCAGACAGTCTCAATTAGGCATTCATGGAAAGTGGGGACAAGCTGGGGCTGGAGCCAGAGGCTGTAAAAGTTTCCACATTTGCCAGCACCGATCCTGCAGACCCGTCTGCTCATTCCATCTTGGGCTCCTTCTCACTAGGCAACAAAATGTGCTAAAAGGAGAAATCAAGAAGATAATTTTCATACTCAGTTTACTCTGGTTGGGATGATTTTTTTGCTGTGCTGCAAATCCATTGCACTGTCACTTGTCTCCCCCAACAATAAGGGGAGCAAAGTGCTCCTCCAGCAGTGTCGTTCTGCCCTGAGGAGCTGTTTGGTGGCTTCACTCAGACAGGTGAAGAGGCTTCAACCAGGCCATTCATGGGTTAGAAAAATCAGATTCATCCCTGATGGAAAATCCTCCTGCAGCTCTTGTGCTACCTGAGGATTGACAGAAGGAGCTCTGGGAAGAAGGAAAGGTCAGAACTGTTTGTCTGTAACCCAGCTGCAGTTGGCCACATCTGGGAACTAATGGACCTCAGCTCATGCCCCTTGCAAAGTAGTGCTGTCTGCCTCCTCTGAGGCCCTTTTGGTTCTCTGCTGAGACTGGGACTGTGTGAGAAAGATCAGAAACCACAATTGTGGCTATATTACAGAGACCTTGATTTACTTCCTGTGAGGGCAGAGAGATGCCCGTGGTCACCCGCCTGCATCCTTCTGCAGAACAAATAAGTTTCTTAAAAGTATGAGGGGCAGTGGAGAGAGAACAGCAGGGTGTTTGCCTGTGCCCCAGGCGCGGGGCAGGGGCTGGGGGGATGTGTGTGAAAATGCTACTGAGGATGTGGGGAGGGGACAGTATGTTGTTGTGATAGCAAATATTGCTCTTGAAAAACCACAGGTGGTGCAAAGCATGCAATACAACTTAGGGCTTGAAATGACCAACAACTGTAAAATCCGGGCAGTGGGGAAGAGTTGAGAGAAGCCAGAGAAAGAGGGAAGGTAGAAGGCAAGGAGGGACATGAAATTTAAAGTTCCAGTTATTTCTTGCACAACCACTTACAAAATAGATCTATAGGTGAAGAAGCCTCTGCTGAAGTTCATCAACTTTATAATCTAAACAGACGTGTCTCATTCCAGTTACTGAAAAAACTTTAACCAGCTGGGCCTTTTAGAAGATCAGGTTTTGTGATTTTTTTTGTTTGTTTGTTCGCTTGGCCTGGGGAACGGGGCACAGCCTTGGAGTGAATTAGTAGCAGATTTCTTTTTCCTTTTTTTTCCTTAGGTATCCCTGAAAGGGATTGCTGACACACTGGAGACCAAATAGTTTCTATGCTAAAAGAAAAGCAGTTTTTAACTCCTAAGAAAGCCAGAATACAAGCCAGTAGTGAAATTTAGGTTTATATGCCCATTACTGTACAAGTTAAACACTACCAGCTGCATTGTCTGTCTTTACAAAGGAGCTCAGGTGACAAATTTTCCCTACTTTTCATATTTAGAAAGCTGTTTGAAATCAGCCAGGTTTGCTGGTAAGGTGTTGAAGGGAAGATCAGGTTTATGAAGTGTATTAAATTCTCACTAAAAAAAAAATAAAAATCTAAGATATACTTCACACGTGCAGTCCTTGAGGGAGCAAATCACACATACCTTAGACTGAACTTCACCTTTCCTGGGACTGTAAAGCCCTATTTGAGACTCTATTTATTCTCCTGTTGTGCTAAATTTGTGTGAAGAGGTGCATAAGGCTCAGTGTAGGAAGGAAATCAGGGGAGAAAAAGTTCACTTTCTTCTCTTGGCTACATTTATTTCACAAAAGCCTCCAGATGTAACTTCTTTGGTCTGAATATTTCTTTCTGCCTCGGACTGACATTTCCTCCCCTCGTAGAGAGATGGGCAGAGATACTCATGGCAGAAAAGATAAATTGCAAAGTGTTTCTCAGTCCAGATCTGCACGTCTCATGCTTTCTCTGCAGCTCCTGTGTGTGTTTTCACTCACACAAGAGCACCCCAGGACTCTGAACAACATCAGGGGCTGCCTGGGTGTGAAGCTGTACCCCTGGAATAAAAGGCATAATTTAAGAGCAGTAGATGGGGAAACATGGGATGCAGGCTAAGCAACCTCCATGTTAATTCACTGTGTCCTTGGGTCTGGCTAGGTGCTGGTCAGGAGGGCATTGTATGGCATGGCTGGAGCCCAACACAGTTTGGCTGCCTACCATGGCATGGCGTATGGCTCAGCCAGAGCCTACAACCTCCTTCTTATGAGCTCTATCTACTGGACCTTTTGGATGCTAGGACGTGTTTAAACACCTCTGAGAAATTTTACTTGACTCAGTAAATTCCCTTGTGACCTCAGAAAACCATATGTTAAGGCTAATCAGGGGATAAACCCTGTCCTACCACTTGGAGAGAAGAGCGGGCAGTGTGGCCCAGTGAACAGGAATGCAGGGTACAGATACATTTAAAATAGCTTCAAGCACAGCTAATTAGGACCAGCTTTTTTAACCGTAGTCTCTGCAATGAATTTTGAAAAAAAAAAACAAAAACCAAACCCAAAAAACCAGCTACCATAGTGCAATACTCAGTTGTAGACTACAAATTATGGTAGAGTTTCAATTAGTTTCCTGTCAACAACCAAGTGTGAGTGTAGGTGAGTCACAAGGTCTTCTTCCAAAGCACAAATGCTGGGGAATTAATGAGTATTTCCCTGGGCATGTCTGTGTGAGTCTGCCCTGGAAGCCACCAGGTACCTGTTGGGTGACACGCAAGTGTTGCCTTACACAGAGAGCTAGAAGTAGCTTACATTCACATATTGCAGCTCCTACTGCCACACAAAAAGTAGTCCTTAGGGCCAGGACAACAATCAGACCAGCACCTGCTCTAATATCTTCTTTCCTACAACAGTTTAGTGAGGGAAAAGATAGGAAACACAGGCAGTCAGCCTTCTGTTGGTGTCATACCTCACTGCTGGCTGCTTCTGTGCTTAGGGACTTCCTGAGCCAGGGTCACAGCTTCCTGGTTAATAACCCCTGCAGCATTTTTAATTTTTTTTTTAAATGTGGTTTTGTAATTGGTTGTGATCTCATTTATCCTTCTAACAGCTAGAATATCCCATGACTATGTATTTCAGTCTGCTGTTGGACATTTTTGTTTTGATTATGTTACCTCAGAAAATTTTATCAAAAATTCCCTTACTCTAGAAGGAAGGCACTGTAGAAGCAATTAATATTTCTTCCCTTATTTGTGTCATTTATTATGTTATAGGACACTATCACATCCACCCTCAGTGATCTCTTTTCCAGGAGATGGAGGCCCAGTGCACAGTCTCTTTTCACAGGGAAAAAAATTCTTTTCTTTCATCATTCCAGAATTTTTTGACTTCTTGTCCTTTTAAAGTGATAAGATTCATATAACGATGTTCTCTCTTTAGTTTCTTGTCCCTACTTCAAAATCCTCTGTTTGTCTACTCTTTTTTAAATGATTATGACATTAAGTTGAACAAACCAAAATAATATCATGCACTTATTCCTGACTACTACCAGCTAATTTAAAAATCTGTTATTTAGTGTGCACCATTTGGGATGTCTTTCACCGAACATCAGGGACTTTGTCAGCCACTACTTGTGTTTGGTTTTGCTTTTGCTATTTCTGAATCAGTGAATTGTTGTCCACCACCCTGCAGAAGACTAACTCAAATAAAGCTGGTTTCACTCCTTCAGATGTTGGTGTGAGTGGGTACTGGTTGTCTTTATTTAACTCAGTCACTTTTACTTCAGTTTAATTAAAGTAATGCAAACACATGGGGTAGCCAAATATCCAAAGAAGTAACCACACCTTAGTAGCTGGGCAAGGTAATAGTTGCTATGTGCAACTACTGTGTATTCAGAAATTATCCAAGACATTCAGAAACTTTAGTAGGATATGTTGGAAAGCAGTTTTAATTGGTTCATTACAATGTGTGTGATTCAAGTTTCAGTCCAGCGAAGCTTACTTTGTATATTCCTTGGTGAAATTTCTACAGCTGCTAAATACTTAGCTGTGTTGCTATTTCAGTTACTGTGAACATTAAAATGAGAGTTGTTTGGCTCTCCTAGATGTGAATTTGTACTGTCCCTCCCCTTCCAGCAGCCAGTTAGAATTCCTGTTGGTGGCATTGATGTCTTTGCTCTTTTTTCTTGTGACCCTGTTGGAGGGGCTGCTTGGGTTTGTGCTGCAGCAGGCATAGCCAGGCAGGAAGTCCCTGCACCTGGGAAGGAGCTGGTGCCCACCCCCAATTCCCTCCATCCCCTCCCCACCCCCAGACACAGCTGGCCAGCACAGATGGAGCCCTCAGCAATCAGGGCAAGTAGCCAATATAAGTGAGGTGGAGGGAAAGGAGGCCCTTTCTAGGGGCTGTGAGTGTCAGCTCTGATCTTCTACCTGATGGTACTCAACAAAGGTATTTTTTTCCTATACCTCTTGTATTTGTCTGTTTATCATTGGTTGCAAGCAGTGGGTTTTCAAGTCTTGCTTCCTGTTACTTCTGCAGTGTTTTCCTGCATTATTCCTTCAAGGTTTGCTGCTTGAAATCAAGCAGAGCTTATGTATGTCTGATTCCTTGGAAGTCCTTTGAGCTGTACCTTCTTATGTTGCAGAACTGTAAGGAAACTTTGTGGAAAGCTGACTGGAATTAGATTTCCAGTACCTGCTGCTTAGATGTGTTCAGAAATTGTGTAAGAGAAAGCTTTCTTACAGTATTTTTGCTTTCTCTGTACTCAGCTGGTGAAAAGGCTAGAGTAGAAATTGAAAGGAAATCTTTGGCTTACACCCTACTCCACTTAAAACACACATAAAGTTCTTGGCTATAATTTGATTTCCCTGTTGGCATGGAATTTGGTTGGGTTAACTGGGCATACAAACTCCATTTTTACCTCTTACCAAAAAAAAAAAAGGGCAAAAAAGTGATTACTGTATTTTTATTTAGCTAAGTTCATGACATAGAAGCAAAAGTCTCTGAAGAATGCCCAGAGTTACTGCTGCTTCTGGTCCCATTGGCCTCACAGCTGTGTGCCTGGGCAGTGTTTTAAACAGGCCTGGCTGATGGTGCTCCTTTCTCTTGCAGAGCAGTGTTTGCTCTCTCTGCTACCCCGGGCTGCACGGCAGGGATGCTCCAACACTTCATGAATGCGACTGCCTCCCCTTTGGTTTTGGCCCTTTGGACAAGGGCACGATAAATGTTGACTGAGGTAGGTCTTTCTTGGCACGTTCAGTTGTTAAAAACATCTCATGATGTTTGCCACGGGTTTGTGAGAGGTACATTCTGTGTGATCTGTGTTGTTTGAGTGAGGTTTTGCAGGTTTGGTAGGCTGTCTCGTGAACAGTTTTCTGGGTTTGGTTGCTATCTGAAGTGTATTTGAGATACAGGTGGCGAGGAAGAGGAATTGCATTACTTTCCGTAAAACAAAAGTGTGCTCAGTGAGTAGGTGTGGGTAGGATAGCTGGTGTTACCCACACAGGAGCTGCCAAATGATCTGCTTGCCAAAGATTAGAAGGTGATTACTAGAGAAAGCAAAGCTGAATGTTGCATTGTTTTTTCAGGATCACAAACTACATACTATATGTTTCTCAGAAGTAAGGATTCTACATGTTTCAGTTAAGAATTTATTTAGTTCTTGTTTTTCTGGTTCTTAGTGGAAAGACCCGACTGTCATCTTCAACCCATTGTGTTTTAGGTTCCTTCTTCTCTTGCCCATGGCTCTTGTGTACAGACTTTTTCATAGGGGTGTGGAGAAAGGAGGAGCCTTTTTAACATTTGACTGTGATATAGGGCAGTGAATAATTGGTGTATGGAAGCCCTGAGTGAGATTATGCAAGTGTTATTCAGATTATGTCAGTTTGTCATTCATCATTGGGATGTAAGGTCCAGTTTGCACACCTGCTAATATACTAATAATACCTGCTAATATAACTCATCAGATCTGAGACTGGGGGTTTGGTATGATGTAACTAACTTGAAAAATGGTAACCTTGGTGTGCTGTTTAAATTGGTTTTCCATGAAGAATAATGAAACAGCTTTTTATTTCAAAGAATTAATGTTATGTGAAATTCCTGTTATGAAAGCCCTATTATTTTTCTTAAGTGGGAATTATTTGGCCCTTCTATTACAAGTGGGTTGTTGCATTGTCTCTTGACCTCATTCACACAGAGCAGGAAGGCAAAGCCCTTGGCATTGAAAAATGAGGGAAGAGTAGTTTGGCCATTTTTGTTAAGCCATATTGTTTGTGTTAATCTATTCTTGATTTAAATATGAAAAAGTTATTTCTTTGAGGAATTGTAGAAAATGTGGTAATAGGGAGCTAGGACTTTGCAGTTGTTCCACTCAGCATTTGTTCTTGTCTCAGTTGAGTGCTGAATCTGAGGCCCTGGTGTTGGGGGAGCCCCCAAGGCTTCTGATGGAAAGATGCATTTCAGTTCTGAGCTTGGCTTTGTGGCTTGTGTATGCTATGGGAACAGTGCTAGAGACAAGCTTTATAGTGAGCAGCAGTATGTTTTGTTTTTCAAACAAAAATTTACCAACTAGCTCTGAATATGTGCTTTCCCTTTCCATGGGGCTCAGCTGGGGGATGTCTTTGATCATTTGATGAAATAGTCACTGTTTTCGGGGCTTCAGAACTGTACAATTCCTTGCCAACCTCTTCCCCCAGCATTGCATACCCATGAACAAACACGTGGATGTGTTTTTGCTCTCTCTCATGTGGACTGAATGAGAAGAGGACTCAAACCTTCCCAGAAATCAGGTGTGCTATGTGATACAAATGGTGTAGTAAATGACCTTCAAGGTGCAAATATGAAGTGTTTGGAGGGATGATCAGGCATAGAAGAACTGTGTGCTGGTGTGTCTAGTAAAAATTTTCTGCTTGTTTTAAATGAAGGGGATTTCTTATGTTAGAGGCAGGATACCTAAATTCCAAAGTTAATTTCATGACACCCTTATTTTAACTTTCAAGAGCTACAGTATTAGCAGTCTCAGTAGAAAAACTGCTTGTCACTGAACTTCGACTAGGGACGTGAGAAGAGCATTGCTAATAAGCAACAAGCATTCAATAGGTCTAGTTCTTGCCAACTTGTGCTGTTCACCAAGAATGATGAATGTTATTTTTCATTATAGCAACTTTCTGGCACCTAAGCTTTCCTATCCAACTAGAGGCTACAGGTGTACTTTGATTATAGAAGGTTTTCCTTAAGAATAATGCTAGACAACACCAGGCTGCTAAAAACTAAGAGCTGGCACCATTAACCCAAGCTGTCCCACTGGCAGTGAAGAGCCCTCACCCTGGATGGGACCAGGCTTGTTGCAGCACAGGGACTCCCTGCAGTGGAGAAACTCCTCTCCCCATGGTCTGGGTCATGGTTATGCCGGGGCAGGTTTGCACTGCAAGCACCAG
Source organism: Manacus vitellinus (assembly GCF_001715985.3). Classification (NCBI taxonomy): domain Eukaryota; kingdom Metazoa; phylum Chordata; class Aves; order Passeriformes; family Pipridae; genus Manacus; species Manacus vitellinus. The sequence goes on along the minus strand of NW_021939122.1, from coordinate 41,501 downwards.
ACTGTGGCTGCCAGTCCATAACTAGGAACCCAGTGCAGCTGGTACTAAAATGTTGAAGGAAGGGACATTCAAGAAAACCATACCACACTTGCTGATTTTTTTGCAGTACTTTTAATACAGCATTAAACTGCTAGAATACTAGAAGAAAGCTGTATACTATCCAGCAAATAAGGCACATGTCGGAATGCCATTTAATGGACAATCCACAACAGAGGTTTTACAGTCTCTTTAGCAACACAGTCACCAGATGAGCAAGCTGTCATCTTGATTGCTGAAGCAGAACTGGTACCTCTGAGGCCTTTGTCCATTGGTTTTGTTTGTTTGTTTTAGCTGTACAAGTTTATTAACAGTTACAGAAAAAGAAATTACACAAGTTGCCAACTGAATCTGACAAGGTCAGTGGGTACAGCTAAACAAATGTAATAATCATTAGGTTAATTTTTTTAAAGCTGAAGAAATTCATAAGATAGTGTTAGTTTTAGCACTATTAGACAATGCAGTGAGTGCTGTACTAAATAACCTTTTAAAGAAAACAAGAATCCAGTACAGGGTTGGGCAGACCTCCCATTTTAGCATGGTAAAATATCAAACTAAAAACTCAATCCTTCATAATATAATCAAACTACATGAAATGTAAAGTGTAAAATGCTTTGAATACGTGCACATGCATATTCTATATTGCTATGAGTTCTAATTAAAATAAACATAAACCCCTACAATAATCTACTTCAATCTTTTTCTTCTTATACCCTTTGATTGATATTATTGCTGTAGCCGATACTGCATAGCTGAGCTCACAGTTTGCAAAGAGTTGTGAAAGTCAAGTTAAACAGTGTCCCAACCAACTTTCTTCCCCTCTGGTTATGGGGAAGGAAAGAACCACCATTTGAAACCCAACACTTGTGCTTCGGAGTTTCTGAAAGCCGTGTCTCTACGGTGCTTTCAGTGTTTTTTGTGTCTCTCACAAGGCCATAAAGTGACAGTTTACTGTTATTTGCTCCTCACTTGCTACATGTCTAGTGATAGCTCTTCTAGCAATCCTTCCCCAAATACATAAATAAACTGTATAAGCATTTTCATATAAGTCTAAGCACTTGAATAATATACTGGTTACTTAATACTGATATTTTCATCCAAGGATAACAAAAACAATATGGCTTAAAGAATTGCAAGGTTTTTTTGTCAGAATTATGTACCAACTTTCATATAATATTTTATGTAGACAATATTTCCTTCTTAATGTAGTTCTGTTGCATACTTTATACAGACAAAAGCATTGTAAAAAAAAAAAGTAAATTATTTCCATAAATATTTTCTTGAGGATACATCCTTAGTTCTGCAAAATACTGCAAAATATTTAAGAAAACTCTTACCTCTGTTAGTATCCTAGTTGAGAGAAAGGCCCTTCTGAAAGCTTCCAAATTTTAAAAACTTTGCCCAAAAAACAAACAATACTTTTTTAAAAAGGCCCTCAAATATATACAAAAAAGTTACTGCAAAGAGTTTCCAGATAAGATAACAATTCAGTATTATAAGAAATATTTGTAACCATTCAAAAATTTTAACATCTAAAAAGGTTTCCAAAATACACACATAGGATTAAAAAAAAAAATTGAAAGAAACTCTATGTCAAGTATAACTCAAGATAAATACACATCTGCAAGTAAAACTGTAAAATACTTCATACAGGGGTAAACATTTATATCAATCATCTATAGCTAGTAACTGCACACGATTGTCCCTTTGAAATTCATCCTAGAAACACAATCCATCATCCCTATATCTAAGATCTCAAACAGCCCTCTGAGCACTTGAGTGATACAACAAACTGAGTGGACAGCACTGGTTTTGCAGATAGGAAGGAGATAGGGGTTGAAGCCCAGTTGGGAGCGGAGTGATATCTGAAAGAATGATTTTTGTATGGGGATAGTTCCATCTCATTTTAAAGTATGTTGGCAAAGGCAAGTGGAAAATATATGTCAATCTACTTAACTTGAAAAACACGTGTTGATGATTTATTTCATACTGTTCAGTAGACAACTCTCAGGATCCATACTAGGAAAAAAAAAATCTTCTGCGTGACTTCAGGACTAAGAGCACTAATCTAGGAAGTCTGACATTTCCAGAAGCTGTTAACTTTTGATCTTTTAAGTAGGTTTTTTTTAAAAAAAAACCAAACTAGAGTGTCACAGTATGTAACCCATGTATAATCTAAATTTCACGTTATACAAAAAGGTAAAACGTAGATAATACTTCTAGGTATAAGGCTTCTCTCAGACACACGTAACTTCACATTTTTAGTTTAAAAACTAAGTCCCATATAATGGGGAACTTCAAAATACACCTATTTTCAGAAATAATATATACTCTTGTGTATTTATCTGAAATCAAAAAGCAACTTTGAGACAAAAAGGCCTCAAACTTTGCTTGTGTGGCATCATTGTGTGGCTGTCTGTGGTAGCAGCAGTAGAAACTGGCTAAAATGGGCCCATCCTTTAAACTACAGGAATTTTTCTTTATGACCATTGAATGAAGTATTTGTAACAACTTCATTGGAGCCTCATCAAGTTAAAGCAGCTAACCTACAACACACATTTCAAATTACTGGTACTTTTCTCCAGAGCAGTGCCAATGCCAAGGACAATTCAATGTGAAATGTTCTGACCAACTCATGAAACAAATTGTCATTTTGTTTCTTTGTCTCTTTTTTCTTTTTTCTTTTTTTTTTAAAGAAATAAATGAAAGTTGAAAAAAATCTCTAAAAAGGGGTGAAATTTAAAAAAAAAAAGTGCATGCTGGATGGATTGGTACGCTGTCAACAGCAAGCATCTGAGGTTAAAAATCCAGTTTGCCAAATAAATGCATAGAACCAGACTGCTCTCAGGTACATCCCTAAAGAATATGCAATTTAGGGAGGCCTGTTTTGGTTTAAAGTTCTTTACTGATGCTTGCTTCACCTCTGCTAAGACTGTCTACAAATGCCTTCAAGGATTGCTAGCTGATGTTCTAAATGTAGAGCTAGTTAAAGAGAACATCAGGAAGCATTCACAAAAACTTAAGAGAAATCAACTCCTTTTTTTTTCCTGTCAAAAATCTGAATTTTTAAGTTTTGGAAAGTTAGTTACATCTATAGGTGAATTACCTTTGAAGGGAGGGAGGGAATAGAAGAGATCTACATTTTGTAACCAATTCTTTTTCCCTTTGAAATTCAGAAAATTCAGAAATGTCCCTTCTGTGCCATGAGCTAAAAGCCAATAGGTCATAAGCTGTCATACATGACTTATGCAGATGTATTTTTCCAGCAACTCACAAACTACACAGACTTGAGTGTGGAGCAAATGCCCCGGGCCCAGTGCTGCAATCCTATGAGCAAACCTCATGCAGGGAGGGACAGAGGAATGCTCCCCTCGCATAAGCTTGGTGCTCCTGCCTTTCCCAGGCACCAGCTTGGCAGGGAGAGAGGTTTCAGCCCTGTGCAGGGGGGTGCCCAAGGCCTGATCACATCTGCACCCCGCTCCAGGAGGGATCCACAGTCTCTGACTTAGGCAGTACAAACTACGGCAGTGTTGCTTTTGCTCTTCCTCACACTCTGTTCCTTATTTACTTCTCCCCAACGTTAGTGCAGGGGAAAGTCTGTTCTCCTCTTTATTACAGATATGCTAAGTATTACTTAAATACTTTATATGTCTTCTGACTAAGAACGTATCAGTGATATAAATACTGAACTCTTGTAACTATGCTCTTAAGAGTTATTATGCTACACCTATAGGCATTAATTGTGTTAAAGTAGATCACGTGTATTTTTAGTAGAATCTAAAAATCCATAAGCTTAAGGCATTGCCTTGCAGTGTTGAATGTGGATAAAAAATTTTTAACAGGGCACTGTCATGAAAATACCAGCACTTGCTTATAATGGTATCTTTAGTCAGCTTTTTGTCCAACCTGGTGGTGTGCGATACGTTGATACAGCTATATCAAGGGTTGTGCTATTTTACTGATCTAGTGGTTATCATAACATGGAAACTATTTCAATACAGAACAAAACATTTGATAGCAACATCTTAGTTTCAAGGAGAAAAAAAAATAACATTTCCCCTTATCTTCATCTAAGGGGGTTTCTCTACACATCCTTTAGCTGGATGTGAATCATCAAGATGATTTATTTTTTCTTTTTTTGTTCATGTACTATTAAGTGCTCAAGAGGAAAAATAGATCTGGTTTAGAATGCTGCTCTTTCAAAATTACTCATGCTTGAAACAAACTATTGAGATTAATCCTAGAGGTCAAGCTTAGAAAATCCACCCCTAGATTTGCTTGTGTATTTTCTTATTCTTATTTGTATAGACAGATTAGTATCTTTGTTGAGAGAATTTGTCTCTAAGGTAATTTGTGAATCTGTGCAAAAGAATGCGTTTGCATTTGAAAATGCTAAAACTGCATGTCTTCACTGAGGCAACTAAACTGTTTATTAGTGTTACTTTCAATAATGTAATTTGCAGCTATTTTAGTTGACGGAATTGCCAACTGGGCAAAAGTAGTTTCCAAGTAATTAATTTAGTTAATACTATTTTAGCATTACATAGCACTTTTCATCCAGTGATGCCAAAATACTTAGAGATATTAAGTAAACCTCACAACTCTCCTGTGAGGTAGGTATACTGAAGTATTATTATCCCCATTTTGCAGCTGGGGAAACTGAGGTCCAGAAAGATCTTGTGACTTGCCCAAAATCAGGGAGCTAATGGAAGAGCTGTGGTCAGAAGCCGGGGGTCAGAACGCTTATCCATTGCTCCATGTTATGATCAGTAGGCTGGGTTGCCTGGCCTACCCATTAATTATGAATTTGCAAGATATGCATGTGCCACTCCCACCACAATAAGCAGATGCAATTCTGCCCTGCTTATAGCAAAGCAGGGAAATGGCCAGAGTTTCACCCTAGAGCAAATTTGTAAAGAGCTTCCCATTTCCTATATGAATGCTTGCAGTAAGTTTTCAACTTGCTTTATAAGAGCTTGACTGGACACAAGCTATCACTTGGCATAAACTCCCCTCTGTCTTTGCATTATGGAATTAGTCCTCAGAACAAATTTAGTTCACATCAAGTTGTTTAGGATTTAAATTATTTTCTCTAAGTATCACTCACACAAATCAATCTCTCTAAAGGAAACTTCATAAAAATAGAAATTGTTGATGCAAAAGAACCCCCAATCTCAAACAAACATTATCCCTGTAATTTTTTAGTGAATGCTACAAATGAATTGCTTGTTGTGTCCTTCTGCCAATGTACTCTTCTGTAGACATACAAAGAGGATACTGTCTCGAGGTACATTCAGTTCATATTTGCCAATCCCTGATGAGATCCTTCTTTGCAGCAGAATGCCCCTGCACAAGGTTCTACCCGAAATGGGACAACAAAATATAACTCCTACGTTTCTCCTCAGCTGTGTAGGTGCTTCAGGAAGACAGAAGGAGGGAGGGTTATACAGTTTTTCCATGCCTCAAAACACCCCTATGGCTAACAAGTTTCGTATTATAACAAATTTCTATGGTAGTAAACAGGAAAAAATATTTCCAAAAAGTGGCTTTAAAACTACTATAAATAGTAAGTTTGGCTAATCTTTCAATTAAGGGTTTTAGAGACAGTTTTAAGTATTCTTATCCCCTTGTTCATAGAAAATTTAGTCTGTTTGTGGCCTAATGAACAAGCCATGCGCACACAGGGACCATTTCAGTGGGATTATATGACAAGAGAAGGATCTGTTGCACAAGCAAGCCAATTTCTTCTCCTCCAAAAACCTCTTGGAATCCTTCCCAATGCTCTGGGTCCCATTATGGTATTCCCTTTCTACCAAACTCACACCCTCAAACAATTATTCACTTTTTTTGCCATGTTCTGCAAAAATGATTTTGCCTAAGCCTTGCCCAAGAGATGGTAACAACTAGAAAAAGTCCAAGAAAACAACAGCACAAAATTCTAAGACTTTCTAAAACTGGGAAAACAATAATTCTCCTTTTATGCTGTGGCTTGTTTCATCTTCCTTTGTCTTGTCATATAATAAGAACAATGTTGATGTTGTGGGCGAGTGCTTGGAATTAGTGGCCCCACAGTTATTGAACCTCTGCAAAAGCCATACGTAAAACATATATTCCTTGTGAATATTATACCTTGCCTTTTGAATAGTACTTCATTTCACCTGGCTGTGATAGAGGGTCTGTGTAAACAATCAGCAGAACCTGTAACTGTAGTTCTGTTGTGAACACCATCAATAACACTTTATATATGTGTGTGTACATATATATATATACATTTACATATATATGTATACAAATCATAGTCCCGTAAATACCTGCTGCACGTGTGCACATGCACAGGAGAAATGTTACATTCTATTAATAGTAAGGCATATTATTAGATAGGCAATATTGGCAATTATTTTAGCTTTTATCTTGATTTGTTGTGTTGCTGTGGATCGCATGCTGCCAGAGAATCTTTAAGGATGATGGGGATGGGAAGAGGCCACTTGGAAGGTTTATTGCACACGGCGGCAGTAGTAGCCCAAAACTTTGCACTTCTCACACAGATGCTGGGGATGCTCTTTGCTCTGATCTGAAACATCCAGCCCGTCCGGCTTTTCCAGGGGTCTCTGCAGTGGAGGGAGGGAAATGAGATTAAATCCAAGGTTTTGTCACTGTTACTCTTTATTATGCATGTGAAATCTACTTTTACTCTTAACTGAGCTTTCTCCTAGTCATTAAAAAGCTACCACATTTCTTTCCTGAAGGGCTGGAGTGTTTTTTTCAGCCCTTCAGCTCTACATTGGTTCAGAGTGGCCTCACAACTTAATGTCATTCTTCAAAAAGGTGGTGTTAACTTTGTTGTAGACAAATTATGAAAATACTGAATTGGGGACTTTATTTATAAAAGCAATAACAGAAAAGAGTTTATTCTCTTAGCTTCAGTAACTGAGATGTCCCAAAGGCTTTAACACCTCAAGCATGGGAATTCCATTACCCAGCAATACCAACAGGGATTGCCAATGTTGGGATTAGCTGCTATATCAAGAAACCTGTCTTGTCCATGCACAGATACTTCATAGATAAATGGGGTTTTCCCAATACTTGGTCACATGTTTTTGAGGCCGAAATTTTGGAAGTAGAGCAGCTGCAAAGCTGTTAATCAAAAAACCCCAACTCAAACTAAAACAAAACAAAATCTAACCTCGTGACATAATCCTTTGCCCTGACCCTGACTAATGGATTGATTATGTATTTTTAATAATATTTGTGAAATCACATGGTTGGAGGAAATTAAACTGTTTTTTTGTTAGTAGATCTTTGTTCTTTCATTTTCCATGGCATGTAAAAGGCTTCACAGTCATTCTGAAAATAAAATACCCATGTTGAATATTGCAATAAAGTTAATTTTATTTTTGGAAATCTGGAAATATTGGAAAGTGTAATAGGTAGAGAGGTGACAGAGACATGAGATAGAATTTCATAAAGTGCACCAATTGCTTGGAAAAAACTCCCAAAACAAAATTCCCTAACCCGTAATTTATCTGTTTTCATGAAACGTGCCCCAAAGACTGTTTCATCACACAGTGCCTTCCCATGAAGTGGCTGTTCTATGAGACTGTGGTAGAGACAGCATGTGGTGTGAAATCTGAAAACTAGTCATAAGCTTCTCACTGTTTTTATAGGGATACTAGACTCTTGCTTATATCTTCAGAATAGGATTCTTGGAGCAAGCGGTGGGTAAATATAGCTTATACAATTTGGGTCCCTTATCTCTTAACACGTTTGCTAATCCTAAAGACTATACTTTACTTCCTTTTCCTTAATTACACCTGATCATCTAAGATTTCATTTATAAGTTCTTCATCAAGCCACTTACCTGAGACCCTGTGGATAGGAACAGGGACATTTAAAGCTTTTTTTTTTTTTTTGCTATGTAACACTGCAAGAACAGCTATAAACTAGTGAGTAGAAGGGTTTCTCAACCCTCTGAGTAGCTAAAATGAGACAATGTATTTTATTATCCTGAATAAGGGATGTCTGTAAGTTCTTGCTTGACTGTATTGGATTATAAGTGCAATACTCTTACTATATCGCACAGCTGGTGTTGCGCAATAACAATACTAAAACAATATATAGCAGTGATTCTGTGGTGATTGCCAATGGTTTGTTTCTGATTGAATGTTTTTAACTGTGATACTGTTCTGGACCAGATATGTGGAGTCTAACTTCATTTACATTTCAATTGAAATTGGATTTCCTGTGTCAGGAATGTAGACGGACTTCTTATCTCCTCCAAATCCTTTAACCTCCTCCTGCAACCCCAATGAGCTTTGAATGACTTGTTGGATGTCAGCATGTTGGGATTTGAGATCAGAACCAGCAATCCAGTTTCTAGGCTTGCAGACCAAGCACTGGTGCAGGTACTGCTTTTATCACAGCACAGTGAGTTAAATAAGTTTTTTTTGGTCAGAAAAACTGCCTTTCTGCCTTATCTACCACTTACTCCACCAACATCAGCCCACAAATTTTCTTGAAGAATTTGCATGACATAAATGTAGTCAAAGCCCAGGTTCAGGAGTCCCAGGAGTTAATTTACACTCCTCAGCAAAGAATAAGAGTTTTGAAATGCTACACTTAAAACAGGCTATTTGACTCAGCTCTGACTGCTTCTACATGCTAGCTGTGTTCTGATTAAAGAGAAAAAATACAGCAGTTATCATGTTTATTGATATAAGCCAGATTTCTTTTTTAATATGCAAGGCCTTGGGAATCATTTTTCCTGGAAATAGTGCAAAGGACATTGGGAATGCCTTGAAGCGCCAAGAGTTTTTGGATGGTTTTCAGAAACAATAGCTCTCCGTGGTTTGCTTTCCCCCTGCGTTGATTGAGCTCAGCTTTTTGGCCTGCAAAACATTTTGATTTCAGAAATGTTATTGTTACCAGTGTGTTACGACACAGAGGCTGGGGAGAGAGGGGTTACAAAGGCAGGAAAGCAGGTTGCCAAGGGCCAGCTGGAAGGAACAGAGCCCTGCAGAGCCCAGACCACATTTCTGGTGAGGCTTCGAAACTGACGGTGTGCTTGCATGGTCTGTGCCTCAAAAACACTTCAACCCAACTTCTGCATGAAGTCCCAGCTTATCTCCATTTGCCATTTTCTCTTCATGGGTTTCTTGTGAGGCAAAAAAGAACCCTTCAAAATCACCCTGAGTAGCAAGCGTTCTTGTTCTGCTGCTATCTGTCTCTTACTAACTGTGGAGAACTTACACCCTTGGAGCCTTTCTGACACCATGCTAAAAGTGTAGGGCATTAGTCAAAGAGCTGTGAGTCCATCAAGGCTGAACTTCCTTGGCACAGGCTGGACAATTATCAGCTCTGTGTGGCAGAAGCAGTGGACACTGGCACAAGAGGGGTGCAGCAGGGTTGGGCTGCAGCATGCTCTGTATTAGCTTTGGGGATTGCCTGAATTATAGCAATGACTGAGGAGGCTGCAGGAGCTCTGTGCTGCTGCTGAGAACTCAGCCATGCGTTTGGAGAGGGTGTGGAGAAGGGAACAGGCTATTTGGCTGAAAAATTAATTCCTCTCCTTAGAAAGAGGTGAAATGGAGCTTGTAAAACCACAGTAAATCCTGCTATACTCCTGTGGGGAAAGGTATGCTTTTTTACATTAAATGGAGAGTTTAATAGTTCAATTTTTGTTGTCCTTTTTTTCTTGAAATGCAAGCATCCACAATGGCATTCTTACATTCTTCACTTTTGTGCATCTTTCTTTAATTTTCTCCTAGTAGTTGCAGGGTGGAAATAATTTTCTGCAGCTCCACCAGGAAAACATTTGGTGGTGGTGAATAAAGCTATTGCCTCAGGGGAATGAAGTTGAAATAAATTTAAATTTATATAGCAATTCCTGACCTGCAAATTAACTTTTGATTGTGAATTATTGCTGTCCTGCTCTACATGTACTGAATGAACTCTGCATTCCCCAAAAGTCAGTTAAAATCTAAGTCCCTCAAAACAAAAAGCTCACCTTTATGAAGTGTTAGGTATCAGAGAAAACATCACCAGGATATCTTGAGGAAAATTGCTTCCACTACGAAGCAGAATGGAATAATGTGCCTGCTTATGTTTGTATTTAGAAGATTGAATTTTTTTCTGCTGTAGAATGGAATAGCTCGATTGTACCACTGATGGATAAAGAATCACATTAGAATCCCAATGTGAGAAAACACCTAAAAATAATTTTCTGGACTTACTTACATCAAGTCTTAATGGAGCAAATGAGATGATTAAATGTCAGATTAGAGATGTGAATAGAAAAAGATTCTACAACTATAGCTAGCAGGATAATTGTTAGGTTAACAGTCTTAAGGAGCCATAGCTAGAAAACACATGCTATCACAAATTTGTAAATTTTTAGTCCAATAAAAGAAATTATGCACCGGGGAAAAAAGATTAAATGCAACATGCATTCTTGAGCAGCAGACCCTCTGTTTTTCTATCTGCCTGGGGGAAAAGGGACATTAACAAGGCCCTTGGCTGTCACTATGGATCCGGGAGGCAGTGGTAAGGAGGCTGCAGACCAGAGGCATGATGCTCAGAGGGAGCAAGCAGCCACTGTCAGCAGCATGCCTCTGGGACAGGCCAGCCAGGAATGACTGATAGCAGCATGAGGTAAATAGTGAAAATCTCTTTAGAGTTCAGAAAAGGAGCAGTCTGGGGTGAACTGTATTGCCATTGCTGGAGTACACAAGCATGGGCATGCTGGGGAGGGTTTATTAAATCTAAAGGGCCAAAAGAGCATACTTGTGGGCCTGGAACTATTGAAAAGTTTATTGGGCTTGAGTGATCATACCCACCCCCTCCCCATACTGAGGGAAGAGAGGTGGCTGTGGTTGCACTCAGATAAGGGAATTGTGATGGGACCACTGAATTGCCCATGAAAGTAATAACTTGGATATCACGAAGTATGTATTTACATACCAAATTATTTCCAGTCCAACAGTAAATTCCTGACAGCTGGAGGAAAATAGTGTCCAAGAGGACAAGTCGGTCACCAGATGGCTGGTTCTGCACCAGTGCAACAGCTGTCATCACAAACAGCACTGGAGCCAGCCACAAAGTCGGAGAAGAAGCCTTGATAAGAGGCCAGCCAGGAAGTAACCACAGGCGCAGATGTTGCTGCTATAGTAGGCAGGGGAAGAAAATGAGAATTCAGAGCTTGGCATCTGGGCTGTTTGAGTGCCAAGAACGCTGGAGAATGACTACAAGAATTGGCTTAGTTGCTGGAGCAGGGTAAGAAGGAGCATAAACAACCACAAAATCCAAATTCCTTGGAAAAATAAGAGGTGGGTTTAAGTCCCATCTGAGATGCCTGTTTATGCTTAGAGTAGCTAAAGAAACTACCCAGGAAACTACTTTAGAAATTGCCATAGAACAGCTTTGTCAAGGTAGCTTTTTGGTCTTTGATAAAGCTTGAGCTCAACAGGCTTACGGTTTTTGCCCCATGTGCTGTGCATTCCTGTAAGCACTCCCATGGGGAGGTTTGCCTCTTGAGGGACACAGTGAAAATGCAAAAGGAGGAACACAGTGGAACAATTTAGTTATGAAAATAAAAAGGCATTCAAAGCTTGATTGAGATGAGGAGCAGTTTTGCAGCTCAGGTGTGAGAGCCACCCAACTCTCTGCTCTGTGAATGAATAGCAGCAGCTCTGCTATCATGCCCTTGTGTTACTTCTTGTAATACATGCTCTACCATCTCTCTTAAATGCTGAGATTTAGAGCTGTATTTGTAGAGCACTCTAAAGTATATATGCAGCTGTGAAATTGCTGAGAAAACTTTTCCTGTCCCAGAGAGGCTGAAAGCTTGTTCTCACAGATAGCCCATGTGGACTAAGAGCATAGGGCTGAACTGAGACATTGCCTGTGGGGAATTGGCACGGGATAGTTTCCTGAAGTGAAATGAGCCTCCAGGAACAAAGAGCAGGTGGCAGGGAAGTGTGGCTGCTTTCCTCTCCAGGGACCCACTAACGAAAGGTAAGGATAGGAAATCAAGATTTGAGCATAGCTGCACAAGCCATTCACAGAGGCAGCATATGTGCTAGAATGGCTACCCCAGAGACACCCAGAGTGGAGAATATTACCTTCAGTGCTCTGATATCATTGCCTGAGCCAGCTACATGGGAGTACTTGGGCACGAAACCATCCCTTGTGAGACACTGGCAAACCCTACAGTAATGAGAAGTCCACAGATTTGGGAAAGAAACTGGGGAAGATGAAATACAGCTATGGAGATGAGGATGGGAGAAAAGGGCAGATCTGGCAACTGAGATCAAACTCCTAATTCACTGCAATGAATATTGAGCCATCCTAAAGTAAGGATTTCAATTTTTTTAAACCTAAACTGGACACAAGCATCCTACTCTCCAGGGGGACATAGCAAGGCCTGGTGATTAGATTTCAGCTATTGAATAGACTCTACCAAGGTTGATCTGCTTGGTGACAAACTCAGGGAATGCAGAAATACTCACTTGGGCATAAAAGAGGATGGGAAGTACCCTTGGAGGTCGTTATTGTGTCTTGTCTATATCCACAGCTTCCTGTAAATGTGTCCTCTACTGCTTAGGCTCATGTGTGGAACAGGGGAGGTTGGCTTGACCTGGTATGAGTTTTTATGCTGTATATACTATGGTGAATGGAGACTTTCTGTCATATGCCCTCACCAGGGAAATGTGGCCCCTGGCTGTTTTAGACATGGGCTGAGATATTTACAGTTTTTATAGTTTTGGAAGCTCTTGTAACTTGACAAAAGGATAGTTCAATTTTAAGGAACCAGCAGTGATTTTCACCTGCTGATAAAATGACTATTATTTTTAAAATAATATTCCAGATACTCTTTTTCTGTTAAGTTAAAATTACAGGTTTACCAAATGGTAGGGCAAGGAGTAAAAAAAAAGGAGATGATGAATTCCAACATGTTGGCAAAGAGCAATATTGACAAGATTGTTTGAAAGTAGAAATAATTAATTTCACTAGAAGTAAATATTGTCTGATCTTGAATGGAGGTCAGACTTCTCCAGTTCATCAGGGTTTTGTTAAACCAAGGAAAACAATCCATTTATGGATTATCTGTACTATGATCACATCACATAGTGCAGTGACTTCTGTTCTGAAGTGTCTGTTCTTTCACTGCAACACTGATTTCTTTTCTTTTTTTTATGGAGTTAAAATGGCACAAAAGAAGTGTGGTGTCTAGGGAGAGGCAACATCTTCTCTTAGTGAGTTTCCTTTAGGTGTCCAATGGAAGATTCAGATGAGAGTGAAAATAATCTGATCCCATATAATAAAAGCAGAAGGAGTACATAATTAGCTGAGGACACCCACTGAGAGGGAAGTGATGGCTAAAAACTTCTAGAAGTGCATAGGAATTCAAACATGAATGATGACTGCTATGGTAGGTACCAACAAAATAATCAAAATCTAAAGAATAAATAGGAAACATATGCAAAAAATGTTAAGGTGGTGTAACTGTGCTGTTTAAAAAAATTACTAAAGTCATCTTATGTGCACAAGATTTTTTTTGTGCTATAACTCTCAAACTAGAAATACTGGACTTGTAATTACATCTTTCACTGTGCTTTTACAAAATACAGTTGTTAGTATAAGAGTACTGGTGAGTGGGTAGAGCATATTTTCCAGAATGGTGCAGAATAACACACACAAATGTTGATAAATGTTTAGAGAGCCTGGCGTGGAACTGGATGCTTGGACAAAAACCATATATGGGCTGGCAAACAGGAGGCTCTGTCAAGAAGCAGCACAGACCTCCTGCAGCCTGTTGGCTCTCCTCTGCTGCTGGCTCTGCATGAACTGATGCTGTTCTCTTTACTGCCAGGCTATTGCTGTTATGTTCAATCAGAAGCAACACAGAGCACCTCTGCAAGAATGAAAAAGACTAGGAAGGATGACAATGGCAACACTGAGAAACAGAAGTACATGGAGGTGAGGCAGTGACACTGGGATGTAAAAATCTTTCAGCTTGAGGTTCTAAGTTCACATTTTGGGGAAGAACACTAGTGACTGGCTGCAAGTTATTTATATGAAGAAGCCTAGCAGAAATACAGTCTTGTCCCAAAGATCTCAAATAGCTGCAATACCTACTGTTGGGACAGGAACACATGGATAGACAAGAAGAGCAAAGCTCTTCCACATCCTTGAGTTATGGTGTCCTTAGGGAATGGCATGGAAACATAGCAATGGGGTTCAGCTGTGGAAACCTGCACTGCACATGCTGTGATTATTCCCCAGAAAACACCATGTATGTAGCTCCAGGGCAAGCACAGCTTATGGAAGCACTGTAAACTGCAACCCTTCCAAAAGTATGTCTCTGGCTTTAGTACTACTAAGCAGATAAGTTACCATGAGTGGCAACTCTGGACAACTGATGACTTGCAAAACTTCTTTACTACAGAATGTACATATCCAAGGCTATAATGCCTCTTATACAGTGTCCATGAGACACCTCTTGAATGATTTCTTGACTCTTTGAACATTAACATAAATGATGGAAAGAATTTAGAAGAACAAGGTAAATATTTATCAAGTTGTGTTATAAATCAATGATCTTGTAATTTCTCTCACCCTCAAGACTGTAGTTCCATGCATGTGATAAATGACTTCATTGCTCAGCCTGGATTTTGGATTTTTTAGACAAGCTGTCTAAACTGAGGCAAGGAACAGGAGACCTTGTAAGCTTTGAGATTGTCTCAAGTTAGTGTTATTAACCAAGGAATTTTTTAGGCAAGAGTAATCTTTGTATTCTCTTTTATCACTGCTCTTTGTAAGTAGACATAGCCCCTTGATGAAATCCAACAGGTGAAAAAAAGTAGTACACATAAGAAATAACTGCTGACACCGGTGGAATGAAACAATAAATTGATATAAATATGAAGAGAATTGGAAGAACTAGGAGGCCCATTTCTATTGGTGAACTTGTTTTACTCTCAGATTAAAAGGCCCCCCAGTCTGCTTCTATAAGAAAGGCAGGTAAAGATTTTGGGTTTGAGGTATTTTTACTGAAAAAAAAGAATGTTCAAATTGCAACTCTGACGCCTCTCCAGATTTCCAGGACTGAGACAAACAGCTCATCTGGGAAACCATTTGCTGTGATAGGCTGTAGTACATGTCAAGTTCTGTTTAACCCTTACCCACACTTTACAAAGTCAAGAGCATTCCTAGTTCCAAGCCTGTTGCCAGCAGGTCTGCACTTCTCCTACCTGTTTGTGAGGATAAACGTTAATGTGGCACTTGATACATTCTTGTCCCATGTTAGCCCAGGAGTTTCCACTCATCCATTTTCTCTTGCATTTGGGGCACTTATATTCACCAAAGCAGCGTTTCTTGCCCTGGTATGGTGTCAGGCCTTCTCCTTTTGGGCGAGCCTACAAAACAAAGGGAAGTAGCAATGAATGACTGAAAACAGGTGGAGGGGGAGGGTAGCAGAAAAGTAAAGGGTTTTTTAATTAGGAAGCTTTGGGCAAAAGATAGAAGGTAGACAGGAAGGTCATATCCTCTTAATAAGGAGTACATATGTTGAAGCTGAGAGTTGTTTCTGTAAGAAGTGTTCAAAAGTTCAAGAGGACTTATAATACTTGCTAGTGGCAGTGAACATAGTGCACAGGCATATTTCTAAATACCTTCTCCAACAGTTTTAATATTGGCTTCATTATAAGATCATCTCTCTTGCATACACATTGCTAGTAATATCTATATAATCTGGAGGAGTAGCTCACTACTAAAGGACTACTTTTTAACTAGGAATTCTAGTTAAGAAATCTAGTATATTCTCCACTGAAACCTAACATTAAAAAGATTTTTTAATAATTCAGCTTTGCACAGCCTGTAAAGAATTAAATATTGACAATTCATTAGTATGTGGATTATCACATGGGAGCACACAAACTGGGATTGAGTATGAAGGAAAGACATTTTGATTAGTGGAAAAAATAACTTTTATTAAATTTGTCTGGTTTCTGGCTCTTGGTAAATGGTTTTACTGATTTCTACCTTTTGAAGGAAACAGGAAGGGATTCTCAAATGGACTGGTTTGATGTCCAAATGTTAAATGTCCCTTAAAGAGAGCCTTTTTATCTAGGGAAGTTGGTAGAGTTGACAATGACCTTATGCAAATACCACGTTTATTTTTTGTAAATACATTCACTCACTAAAACTGTGTGTTGTACTTAACAAAATGTAGCAAGGTACCTGAAAAATTAATATGTTAATATGAAGATGAGGATGTTGCATACAGTTGTCCTGAGATAGCTGCAAAGATGAAGCCATTTTTCAGAGTCTCTAGCAGGTGTTGAAATACTGTCCATGTATTCACTATGTTTAGTTTGTTGTTGCCTAATGGCAGATTTTTTTTGCCTGTGTAGTGGCAGAGTCGTATGATCACCTATCAAAGGATTCCTTGTTGCTTATTTTTATGTCACGCCTAAGCAGCTTTTCTTTTTTAAGGTTCCCAGACAAAGTTTACGAAGGTTAAATGACCCATCATGCTGGGAAGGCATTTTTTTTTTGTTTTGGGAGCTGCAAAAGCAGGTGGTTGGCAGAAGCTCTGAGACTCCTCTCCCGTGGCTGATGGAGAGGGTGTACACTGTGTTACCTCCAGGCCTGCACGTGGGAGCAAGAGGCAAAGGAACATGGAGTGCGCTCTCCCCCACATGTGGTGGGTGGAAGAGCAGGGGACCCCAAACCTACTCTGGCCTTTTTTTTCTCCTCTGTAGTGTCAGTAAACAACATTCTCTGGGGTTTTTTATGCTTATTCCTCAGCACAGCAATATTCTTTAAAAGATCAGATCAGTAGCGATCCGATCACATCTATAATAATTTGTTTCACAACACTCAGTCTGACAAGCCACTGTAAATATTCTGGCTCATTGCAAAGATGAAGTTGACACCAGGACACACGTATTTGCAGTAGTATTGCACAGAAGAAAAAAAAAGTTGATTGCTGTAATGAGAAACATTCTGACTTTCACAACTATATGAGTGCTGGCAGGCACCCAGAGTGTAACCCTCTGATCCATGGTGTCCCTTGATAAGGATGAGAGATTGCAAATGAATGTAGGGCAGGAAAATGTCAATTTATGGAGACATCCTTATTCTGGGCACTTAATTCGGTTCTGCCTCTGAGGAGCTCGTAGCACAAGTCAGTGTAAGAAGGAGCCACATGCTCTCTTCATTTAGAAATTCTCATGGAATTGAATAGGAACCCTGTATAAAGAAAGCTCTCATGATTGAGAGACCTTCCCCCTCCTCCTGAGGCATCACAGATTTCTTTATTTGCAGTTTCAATTGGGGCTATGTTATTGAACAGAAGCAAGCTATTTCTGATTCTCTAAGTCACACTCTACTTAAAAACTCCTCCTGCAGTCAGACCTGGGAATGCAGCTTCATTGCCCCTACCAGGCAGCAGTCCTTTCAGAAAACGTGCAGGTCACAGAGTTCATTATTTCCAAAGTAATAACACTGACTTTGGAGACAGAGTGTGTCTTAGAAGTCTTGTAAATGTTTACAAAGAGTATTTAAACATAACACTCCCACCGCAATATGTTATGTCAGCCATAAAGAGCATTTAAACTTCAGACTCCCACCGCAATATGTTGCGCCAGCCACAATTCACAGACAGGAAGCTCTCAGGGATGGCTGCTTTGGGCAGGCTTGTAACTATGGGTTTCTCCAGGCCTGGTAGTTGACTTCAGAGACACCAATGCCCTGAAATGCTCTGCCCTCACAAATGCACAGGGGGGCACTGAAGATGCTAGTCTGTGAAGTCTGTGTGTACAGCCGGGCATTAGAAATGGAGGCTTTCCAAATTAGAAGCTACTTTTAAAATCTCGCTTATCTAACTTTCTCAGCAAATCGGAAACAGAACCAGGAAAAGAATGCAGGAGCACTGACTCTGTCGGTAATTTCCTGTTATAATTGCTAGACTAAACTTCTGATTTATTTTTATTTTAACTTTTCGACTGTCACAGCTCCCTCCTTAGTCAGTGACTTTAATTAGCTTGCTGGCAAAGCTACAGCCTTCTCTGTAGGTGTTTTGCTATTCTGCTTTATGGATGTTTATATGTTGCCCTAACAGATATTATTTTCCTGCCCATATCTTCAGTTTCCCTAACTGTGCCCCACAGGGAATTTGGATTCTCAAACAAGCAAGCTCATTTTCTCTAGCGAGAAACATCATTAGGAAGCACTGACAGCAGCAAAGGCAATCCTCCAACTCCCTCCACCCTTCAGATCCAAACAAAACAGATATTTGACAGTATTTGGTGGAAGGCAAAACCTGACTGAGATACACTAACGGCCTGAGAGATCTGAGGCTGGGTGTTTTCTTTTTTTCTTTTCTTTTTTTTTTAATATTATTTAAAGTGTCTGGCTCCAGCAGCAGCACAGCTGAATTGCACAAACATTTCCAAGAAACAGCTTGCTCCTTGGCGCAGAAGCAGCCAGCCCTGCCCACAGGGTGCTTGAGCACCCAGTCACTCTGCAGTAGAGGTATCTCGGCCCTCGTCCAACCAGAGGGCAAGAGCTGTTTTCACCAGTTCTTAACCAAGTGCCAAAAAGGAGCAAGAATACACATTTTGTCTTTTGGTATCAATTTAAAGACCCTTCTCTTACGGAATGTGGGATTTACCTTGTTTAAACCATTAGCCTCCTATTCCCTCCCAACCCCAGCTCCATTTGAATGGTGGTTAATAATAGGCCTCGGTTGGTGTTTAGATCTTGCAATTCCTCTACTGAGCATTATCTCTTCTTACTCTTTCTGTAGATAGGGATTTATTTATGTCCAGAGTTAACCTGGCAGAGTTATGCCCCTGTTAATAATGGCACAATATTTTGTTGTTACCATGTTAACATACGCTGTCCCATTGCCTGTAGGCTCAGGTAGTCCCTAGCCTGGTTTCTATTCATGTCTGCAAAAACTTGTGTATGTGTTCACTCAGACATTTCAAGGATTTACCTCATCCAGGACAGGTAGGCCTTTGGGGAGGATCAAAACTGAACAGATTTTTCTACAAGGAGAAACTAGCCATTGCTTATGTCTCAGTGTAGAGATCAAGGCATAGGCAACAGATCCTTTGTGCTGTTTTGACTTTGGACAAATGCTGAGACAAATGAAACCACCTCTGCAGGTGTACCTAGCCAGTGGCTGTGTTTGCCTTAGCTGGATCCAATGAACGTACAAAACCAGTGGATTTTGTGTGGCACAGTAATGAAAGTTACCTCAATATTCCATCCCTCACTGACACCCAGCTGCCTCTATTTTTCATCCTCTTTCTTCAGCCAAAACCACAAATTGGCCATAATAAGATTTTAAAAGTATTTAAGTTGAGCTTTTCTGCTGGTGACTGGCCAGTCGAGCTCTCTCTCAACCTATCACATAGTGCATTTCATGAAGGAATCTGCCAAATCACTTGGCAGTGACAGACATAATAAAGGACTCTTTGCTTCTCTGCTTTCCCTAAACAATTCACTCAAAGTATCAGTTTGCAGAGTCAGCAAAAACAAAACACCCCCCCCATGCCCTGTTTAAAGCTGGATTCATTTTAAACAACATGGGACTGAGAATTTCCTCAAAGCAAAATAAAATATAGAGGAACAATGTAGTTAATGCTTTTCTTCCCCTCATCTTCCCCCAAGTTTGTTTTGCACAGCTGAAAGGCTGTGTACAGCATGGGGAAAGATGAAATCAGCATGACACTGGTAGGTGGATCCCCTTTATAGAAGAACTCTGTGAGGGTCTGCTTGTAAGCATGCATCATCAAAAATGAAGCAGAAAAGCAATAATAGCAAACAACAGCTTGATGCTCTGACTGGCTCCCAAGTGGTTTGTGGGAGTGGGAGGGTCAGAGCTGTATTTTGAAATGTGAACCCTTCAACACTCTTGACTGAAAGTCTGCACAACTAGGAGACGGCATTGAAAAAGCCCTAGCACTCTTATTTTGGTGCTACTGTGTGTATTTTTAATAAAGATGAAATGATGATAATGCATACCCAAAATGTCCAACTAAAAAATGAAAAATAAAATATTAAGACTGATTTTGGTGTACTGGGTGTTGTGGCATTCTTACTACTAGAACTGCAGGAAGTTGTAGAGGGTTGGGAAATTCACAGAAGTCCTCTGACCTTTCTCAGCTCTGTGTATGCTGTGTAGACAATGAGGACACGCACACATGTCAAAATGGCACATAAACGGGAATCTTTAGATTGGTCAACCCTTTTTTTTT
>NW_021939122.1:0-20433 GCF_001715985.3 Manacus vitellinus | reverse complement strand
TCTTAGAACCTGATCAAGGTAGTAGGAGGTGGCTTTGTATAGAAGTTCCAAATAATGGAACTATTACAGTCAGGCTTGTGCTGAAGTTGGTCAGATTTCTCAGCACATCTCTACCGCAGGATGTGTATTGTAGCCTTCCTTCTTGCTGTCAGTGTGTTCAGCTGGGGAAAAGGGGCCAATGAATTACTGGAGCTGATGCTTGGCCTCTCAAAGAAATGTAAAATTAGAAGTGGGTAAGACTGCTTAGGCTTTCTGTGTGTCTGCTCGTTGCTCTGTGGTTGTCATATACTGTGCTCTTGCAATTAGTACATTCTGTCACCTTATTTGGGCAATAATTTCACAGTCAAGTGTATACAGAATTTTGCTCCTATGCACATTTCTCCTTTCTTTATTTCACCTTTAAACATGTACTACTACTGAGTGTAAATATAGTCCTTTACTTCCCTGACTCTGGAGTATCTGTCTAGCAGGATGACGTTTAGAATGGAACACAATTTTTCCAGGAGCAGAGCATTAAACAAAACATGCAAGTTTGTGTAGTGTGCAATCCAAATAGCATTAGCTGTTGTTTGGGTTTTTTTTCTTGAACAAATACCCTATTTCTGCTGTTACAACCCAAGTGTTAATCTTTGGCAAACATTTAAAAGCATATTGATTAAGCTGCATCAATGAAATTTTACAGGTAAATTTTGAAATGGCAGAAGCCCAATTTTATTTGCCATTTTTTGTATTTACCTCTTGGTTGCTTTGAAAAATCAGTGTTGTCAGTATATTGTAGTTAGCTGTGATCTTGATCTTGTTTCCACAATGGCAAACCAAGAATAAGATTCAGCAGTATTTGTTACTAAAAACATGCATATGCTTTCTGATGATGATTAAAGCAATAGACATAGTTGTCATGGACATGTTGATCAAAGTCTAGAAATCCAAGAAGCTTGGCAAACATTCTAACATTTAAATCAAAATCTGGTTTTGCGGATTTTTCAGAGTCCTAGCCACACTTTTAGGAACAAGGGCTTTTCTTCTCCTACTAAATGCCTAGTTGAACTGATCATTAGAACCATGTTTGGGTCAAAGATATATAATACTCATTACTATGCTAAGTTAGTTTGAAGCATAATAGTAGCTAATATTTGGCAATTCCACAAATACTTGATGTGCCAATTAGTCAACACTGAATGTTCTGGGAAGTTGATAGGGTGGTTTTTCTGCTTTGCCAATCCTAGTCATCATTCCACAGCTAGTACAGAGATAAAACCATGTAAAAGCTCAGTACCATACAGTCTGAGTAAACAGCTGCATTCAGGAATAGGATGCTGTTTTCACAGGCCTCTGTCCACATAAAAAAGGACTTGGTCATATTGACACAAGAAAACAGTAGAACACAAAACTATTTGGTAGAATGGTAATGTGGTGATGGGACTGATGCTGGACTTC
Source organism: Manacus vitellinus (assembly GCF_001715985.3). Classification (NCBI taxonomy): domain Eukaryota; kingdom Metazoa; phylum Chordata; class Aves; order Passeriformes; family Pipridae; genus Manacus; species Manacus vitellinus. Next base: position 18,996 of record NW_021939122.1, on the reverse strand, counting down.
CAATACCTGGACTGAGTATCTAGCCTTAAGTTCCTCTCTGATCTTGGTCAGGTCATGTTATCAGATTGTACCTCAGCTCTTCATCTGTAGTGGGGAGAGGCCCTTTTGCTGTTCCCTGTCATTTCTGCAGTTGTGGCACTGTATAAATCACTTTGGGCTATGTATGGTAATGTAGCTTGTGTACCATAATGGAACCTTGAACTTCATCTGAGTTATCTAAAGGGCTGTTATAAAAAACCCAAGCAAATAACACTCAAAACTTCCAGTCAATCCTTTTCAAAGAAGAAAATTTGCATGTATAGTGTACTGTACAGAAGAATGTTCTCCCTAGATGAGGCTTGTTAGTGCAGCCTTAGTAGAAGGTGAAACTCCCCTTGCATTCACAATTCTAACTAACCTCAGATCAATTTTCTAGGTATGCTCAAATATTTAATGTACACATTCTATAGAGGGCAACAGGCAATGATCAAGTGTTTAATGTGTTTGGTAGACTTTCAGAGCCACAGAACTGAACCAACCCTACCCAAATCTTCTATTAAGGAAAGCTGCAAGTAATTATCTTGGTTAACTGTACTTTAAGGACTTATTTTACCTACACATGCTACTCTTTTTTCATTGAATGACTATGAAAGAGCTCCCAAATGGACTGTCTGTATCTGTGGCCAATCACAGCTTTAATACGTTTGTTCCCCTAGGACCTTGAAAACAATGGAATTACTTGAGCATATAAATAGCTGCCTAATGAATCTTCTTTTGAAAGTATTGCATAACTCAACCTAACTCAGAACCTAAAATTTCAAGCACAGGGAAAGAATAGTTCTCTGGTCCTTATGCATGTGAAGATAACCATTAAAACTTGACCAAATGTTAACTTGTGCAACGAAGTAAGCATACTGAAAAAAGTCTCTTAGGGAATTGAATAGTGAAAACTGTTTTCAAGGTATTGTTTAATGCAGTACAAAGTGGAAAAAAAGGTGGATGGGGCTAGAAAATAGGGATGGATAGTGCCTAAGCAAACCTGGGTCTTTGCTACATAATTTAAGAACTGTTCTGTATGTCATACAGAACATAGGGATTTGCATATCAAATTAGGCATGAGGAAGAGTTAAAATTACACTCGCCTGCTGGGATGCAGTGAGGCACTTCTTTTCAGTGTTACAAGATCATATTCTTCCAAACAGCTTGAGATAAAAAGGAAGTGGTCAAAATCCTTCTTTCCCCTTCTCTGATACAAAATTGGACATGCTGAATTAATTATGAAGAAACTAGGAATGTATTCATTTTAATAGTTTCCTGATGTTTTGACTCTTTTGTCCCTCTTCATCCGTTGCCTGAAAACATACAATAGCAATACTCTCCTCCTCTCCCTCCCCCTCTGGTAGCACACTATACTAAATATGTTGGTATTTATTTAGTAGTTGGAATTAAGCTTTGGAGAAGAGAGGGTCAAACCGGTGCTATAATCTAGCATTACCTCTTTCAAGCTGAGGTCAAGACTCATTCTTTTGGACCTGTTTAACTGGGCCATCTCAGATGCCTTCATGTGGATATCACAATTCCCCTAGGCCTATTGTGGCACAACTAGGGCACTGATCTGGTGACAAGCTGACAGGTCTAAGGATTACAAACTTCTGTCCCTTACAAAGCAGTGGAGTAGTTCCAGTAGACCCCTTGCCTCCCCATGGGTCAGGAGACCCTTAGAAAGAGATAGGCAGACAGATGTCACTGAAGGTAATTTTATTCCAAATCTAAGTGAGTGGCAGGTGCTATTGAAGCCAAATTCAACATGTGGGATGCTGCTTTCTGCTTCATTGCTGTTCTGAGATGTGCTTATGCAAAGTCTCTACCTGAAGAAAAGATGTGGATTGATTTATGATGCAGATCTCCAGTTGATCCTGTGATAGTATCTCTTTCCATATTAAATCTCCAGGTAAAGAAACTCCATGAGAAGACTGTCCAGGCTAGACTGGGTGCACCACTAATTGGTCAAAGCAAATTTTCAAAAGAGGATTTGGATCAGATAATCTTCCAGTTTATGCAGTGACCGTAGAGCTTGCATTGCTTTTTGGTTTATGTTTCAACTGGGAATCTGAGACTTAGCTCTCTTCAAACTACATGCAGAATAATAGTGTTATCCTTACTATTTGGACTGTTTGAAAACTGTATTGTAACTTCAACTGCAGACATGGCAGTTTGCAAAACCTGTAGTACTTGCTCTTGATATAACTTTGGTGTCAATTTACAAAGGGAGTAGAGAAAAGGCCTGTGTTAAATATAAAGAGGTCTGCAGGTGATGATGGGAGATAGATTTCTCTGCTGCTTGAGTGGCATTGTAAAATCCTGTTGTATGACAGCTGTATCATTTGGTGGCTTTATTCTTTTGTCAGTCTGGACCTCTTGTGGTTTTCCTAAGCCAAATATCTGCTGGGCTATACATGTTGAAAGTAGGGAGGGATTTTAATACATCAGTGATCTTAAGAAGAAATTTCAGCTTGAGAATCTTCTACTTTAACTTGTTCATTGGAAACAGTTTGTTGATGTCCAGGGATGTCAGGGGAGATCACTGCTTTATGTTAAAGTACTTTTCCATTGGAGGCAGAGCGGTTTGTAGGACTTGGATGACATTAACAAGGACATGATAATAAATAATGATTTTATTCCAATTAGAATCTTTGACATTCATATATCTAAAAAACCCATTAATTTCTTGCCCGGTTTTTAAATGGAACTGCGTCGCCCCAAAGCATTATCTGTTTTTCACATCCTAACACTTTGTATCCCACAACATGTTTAACCCCATAGAACAGATACTTTAATATCCTTAACTAATAAAAAAATTTTAAGAAATATATCCAGTTCATATGCAGCTTCCTGAATGGTCATTATCCTGGGCTCTGCAAGTGGGCAAACGATGAGTGCTTAGTGCTCTGCAGGCTGGGCAAGGGCTGTGCAGGGGAAGGCATTGCACTAGGAAGCAGGGAGGAGAAGGAGATGGCAAAACAGAGAATATTCTAATTCAATGCAATTGCACAATGCAATATGAAATGCAGCTTTAGCAATGTTACCACTCAGGAAATTGCTTGTTTTGCTCTGATTTGACTTTATGTTACTTGTTGCATCCTCTGGACTGCAATCTTTTTTCTTGTTCCATTCATATGTGTACAAATTATCATAATGGTGGATTTCTTTTATCCTGAATTAGAAATGCTTTTGCTCATGTAAAGGTTTTATCTCTTCAAAACAACTCTTGAAAAGCAAAGGAAATATTGTTAAGATGATAAGGGCAAGTTTGAGGGGAAAGGATGTTTCTAGAAGAACTCAGCCTTCTTCCTTCCTTCTGCTCTGAAAGGGACAGGATCTCTTTCAACTACCCGATAAATTCTTCAGAATTCAAGACCTGGTTCATGGCATATCCTGCACACTGCATGAGAATAGGCAGAACTACAGTAAGAAAATTCCAACAGGAGAGTGCAGGATCACAAGAATGTGATCTTGTGGTTAAGGTGCAGGGCTGGGCCTCTGCAAGCCTGAGGTTTTGTTCCTGGCTTGAATACAGTCTCTTTCTGTGGCTTTGTAGACAAGTTACTTGATCCATGTTTCAATTTTTCACCTGGAGTATGGGCAGTACTGGTGAACCTCACGTTCTGGGAGTACAATCGATGTTTGTTACTACAAAAGTGAGCAGTATGCATGAATCTTGAGTTACACAATCCTCAGATGAGGGTTTTGAACATGGACTGCTATTGGACTGTCACTGGTGACCATGACCTCACCTCTTTGAGCCATTTTTTTTAAAGGCTCTAAGTAGAGATGATTTTGTTCATACAGTTTGTTTTCCCTACAACCTGACCGGTTTAAGGCAGAAATGTCACAAACAGTTAATTGAAAATGACATCTCCACTGATACATCATCAAAAAAGTAAATAAAAGGACATGGCAGAAGGTAAGGCAAGCACATACACAGTTGTTACAAGGACTTCTATCTAGGAAATTCTTTATGCAGAAGATGAAGCTTGGGCTCTCTTTGAAAATCTTCCCACTGCAACAAATGCAGCACAAGGGCTACCTGCCCCCTCTAAGCTCCCCACCCCATAGCAGCATAGTGATGCAGCCTCCCAGGACACCAGCACACAGGGCAGGCTGTGGCCTGTCCTCCTCCAAGATTAAATACCACAGCAAGAGTGTCATTGCTTCTAGCTGGAATGGGCCTTTTGCTTGAACTATTAAGAAACAGGGAAAGGAAATAAAGACCAGATGAGCAACCGCCCTCCCTTTTTCCACCTCAGCCTCCTTCCCTCCACCTTCCCCCCACACCATGCTGTCTATGAGATGACATACAAAAACACCAATTGAGTCAGCCTGCTTTAAATTACAGCATTCTTTTTGAGCCTGGAAAAAGACATGCTATGCATAACCCAAAAATGAAACATGACTTCAGCTGCTGATACGTAAATGGCATAGATGGTTATTGTGTTTAATAATGTGAAAGGGACTTTTTTTCTTGTCCCAGTGTTCTTTCCTCTAGAAATATTCTGCCAGGTTATACATGAGCATAATGAGTAGAAGAAAGTTTTAGAAACCCATGTGTTCATTCATCTACCTCAAGAGCCATCAAATCCCAGCTACCTTAGTTCATGTGCATGGCACTGCTTGAGAGGTCCTTGCTTGCTTTGAACATCTGTGCATGTACAGGTGCCTGGGAGGAACTCCTTGTTAGAATTTTCTTCTACAGTAGGCCAAGTCTCTCCATGATGAAAGAGCAAGTTTTTAACATCTTAATTGAAGTGCATCAGAAAAATCTCGCTGTTGTAAACATAACCACTGATTTGTAGTGAAAGCTTATAGGCATGTACACCTATACTTTTAGATGACCCAAAGGCAACCGTCCTTTGATATGAAGTTTGTGATAGTATAGTAGGTATCTGCTCCTCTTATCTCTTCCATCCTTCCCTCCCTTCACAGTCCATCCTGTTCCTGCAGTTGTATTTGCATTTTCCACCAGGCTCCTTCACTGTTGGTTTTTTTTTCCACTCTGTGCAAAACTAACTTGAATCGTCTGAAAAATTACTTGTGTCGTGCTATCAGAACAGCATCAGCAGCTGCCAAACTTTGTTAACCATTCTGTGAGATTCATAGTTGATGTCTGTAGTGATACAAGAACTTTTTACTGAAATTCTTGTGAAAACAAGCTGAGGCAAACTCGTTCCCTCTGTAATATCTTTCTTGATCATGTGCAGAAATATTTAGTGCTTTGAAGGTGAGGAAGGAAGGACTGCAATCAATAAGTAAAGAGTGGGAATACTAATGGGTGTCTGAAGGTAAGAGGACAATACAGGCAGTGTTGTGTGAACAGGAGTTCTCACATCAGACTTGTGGTAGAATGAAAGGAGATAAGTGGCAACTAGGAGATGACTGCACAAAAAATACAGAATAAAATTTATAGCCTTTTCAACTATTCAGATTCTGCCTTCTGTTAGTTAACTGACTTTATCTTTTCACTCTTAATTATTTTGTTTTTCTCATCTGTCACAAAATAATCTGAAACTTCTTGGGAGACTAAAAGGTCATAGGTTGAATCAGGCCATGGATGTTGTGTGCGTTTTTAAAAGAAATAAAATCTCTTCTATGTTGAAATAGGAAACTCATGTCTGACTCATCAGGCTGCCTGGCTGTACTGTAAGAAATGAAGTCTTTTGGACACCTATGTTTTAGGCTCGTTCTGTACAGCTGTGTAGCTGGAGCTTTGAGTTTAAGATAATCATTGCTATTAAAGATTTTGAAAGGAAACTGTTTTGACCATAATATAGTCAGAAAAGTGAAACAAAATGGTAACTGTCTAAACAAGTGAGCTGTAATCACCATTTCCTTTCATGCAAGTAGATGACATTTCTATTCCAGTTTTTTTTTCCATTACCTCTTTGCTTGTTCCTTCTTTAAAAAGCAAAACTAATCAACCGTTTGAAACCTTCACAATATGTTTGTACAGTGGCCCCAACAGCATTTCCTATATTTAAGAATTTATTGTCGAAGACACTCACACACAGCATTTCCTTATCATTGATGCTTAAAATCTCACTTCCTGAAAGTCAACGCTTTACTGTCTGTGTACATAGTAGTAGCTGTCACCATAGGACACATTTCACCATAGTCTCACATTGGATTGCTCTGAGCACATAATATTGGCAGTACCCCAGACCTGTTGCTAGCAGCTGAACCAAAGTAGGGAAGTGGCCTGAGGCCAACTGGTAGTCTCCTATTCTTTGACGTACAGTGACCCCAAGAAACATCAGGAGATGGACTGGGACATTAATAGGCCTTACAGAGTAAATCTTTCTCCCCAAAGGGAGAAATTTTTTTCAAGAAAAAAACCCAAGTGAACACCAAACCCCACCAACAAGTTAGGTATCTCTTTTACTAGTGAAGAACATACTGCACCAGAAAGCACATGGGAAGGACAGCTGTGGTGTTCAGCTACTGCATATGACTGAGAACAGTTTTTTCCTAAGGTTCTAGTCCTATTTTAGAAATTCATCACCCTGTTCAAAATATCTGATTCCAGTTTTGTCCTAGCAGACAGTTTGTAGATCCACAGATGATTGAAGTGAAAGCCCCATTATTACACAGGGAGAATACACCTCCTGGTTGAAATGTTATGGGAACAGAGGATCCACCAAGGGGCTGCAGGGCACAAAAGGCATGACAAGACTTTGTGCTGTGTTGAGTGCTTGTCATGGGAACATGTTTGTGACCAAGGCCATCTTCAATGTTTCTAAGATCTAAAGCAGTCTTCCTGACACAGACAGTGAACAGGCCACAGCACAATATCTTTACTAGATGCTGTCTCTATGTTGTTTGCTCAAGGCTAAGAAACTATTCATTTTTAAAAAGGTATTGTGCAAGAAGCATCTGGTGTAAAATGTTTGCCGTAGTGTTTGCTGCAGATGATTGGAGAGGTTGGATGAAGACTTGGGGAAGGGAGGAGTGCAGTTCTGTATCTCTTTTGCTACTGCTTCCCCTTTCCTGTTTCACCCTAATACTCTTCCTGTCTAGTCTAAGGGTAGATTCATGCCTGCTGTGCTTGCAGAGATGTCGCACAAGTAAATTTGCCTTGATCTTGTAGGAGGAAAAATTTTAAACCATTCAGAAAAACTAATCAGGAGTCCTTGATTGGTTTCCATATTAATAATCCCTGTTTAGTGGGACTATTTCAGCAGTCTTACTGATTTAAGAAAGAAATCTATGTGGAATGATAAAATAGAACAGGAACACAAACAAGTCAGAAACACCTGACGTATAATAAAGTCTCTGAATCTAAGAGTGTTATTTTCCCAATCTAGGAGTAATGTCAAGGCTGTGCTGTTCTGGTAAGCCACAGATTCAGACCCTTGTGAGAGACTGGCACAGCAGCAAAAGCCTTCTAGTCTCTTGATTTATTTTTTTCAGTCTTTCCAAGGACCAGTTAACTTTATCCGCTCTGCGCTTCAGGGGGATGTGCAGTTCAGTGTGTGCCTGGTGAGAGGCTCATTATCCTCTGCAGGCTCAACACAAACCCTCGATTTTTAAAAGGCGACAAAAGCGGTGGCTGGTCCTGGTTTCCGGCCCCCCTTCGGCCCAGCCAGCACGGCGGGCTCCTCTCCCCAGTGCAGCTGGCTCTTTGTGTGCCCGGGCATAATGAGGAGGGCTGGGGAGGAAGCTGACACAGGTGTGCCACGAGGCCACGGACTTGGCCGGGGACGCCGCCTCGGGTGCGCGCACACGTCTCCCCACACACGGGTCTTGTGTTCGGGCTTGGCCGCGGCCTTCAAGGGCCTCCTTGTCGCGGCACAAACAACGGCGTCATGCAGCCTCCCTTGTGCGCTGCATCCCGGCCGGCACTGCCCGGAATAATCCCCTTTCTCAGCCCTGATGCCACAGCAGAAATGTCATCCTTATTCTGCAGCGCTGGCATTTGTCAACTCGGTGGGTACAAAGACAGCATTCATTGAGCGGGAGACAGGCAGAGGGCCTCAGGAAAAGCCCTTTGAGGGCACAGAAAACGTTCTTCTGTCAGACTTTGAACTCTACAGGAGCTGCCGTTTGTCTTCAGGTCTGGCAGGACTGGAGAAAGAGGGCTGTCTTGTGTTGACCACATCTTCAGCTGGGGTCCTGGGGCAAGTTCAGGTTTAATTTTTAGGACAGCTGACTAGCAACAAATGGCCTTTCTTTCTTTCTTTCTTTCTGGGGCAGTCCTACTTTAACAATGCCAAAATCTACTGCTCAGCTGTACTGCCTGACAAAATTAAACCTACAAGAAAAGGATTTATCTTCATGCTTACTCTACACACAGATGTAGCTATTCTAATATCAGAGACTTGTACCTCCTGTGCAACACTTAACAATGCCAGGTCCTTGCCATCCCCAGGGGACAGCTTGAGCTCTCTAATAGGTACCAGCGAGAGGCAGCAATACAAAGGAGAGGAACCCTACTCTTCCTTGGACATCCTAGTAAGCCCTGCAGGATGCTGAGGGACAGTAGACATTTCCACTGGAGACAAATACGTTAACAACAACCGATAGAAGAGATAGAGCCCTTTTGACAGTCTGCTCAGTGAGTCAGCAGACTCCTCACAAACAGCATTGGTTCCCCTTGCCATTGAATTAAAAGTAAACAGCTGAGGATAGCACCACATAACCAAGAATATTCCACTCTATTGAAAACAGATCCACTGGTTTTGTAAATATCGCATTACCTACTAGCTGAACACAAACACTGAGCTCGCTTAAAACTCTCTCTACTTGGGGTGATGCACAGAGGTGGTTAACCCTGGGATATTTGTGTTATGAATGCTGCTGCAATGGAGATCTGGGAAGGTTTAATAATTTCAGACAGTTTTATTTTTCTATTTTAAATTGTCCTCTAATGAGACTGTTAAAACATTATCATACCTCACTAAAGAAGTCTCTGTGTTTTAGTGAAAAGTTAAAACTAATTTTGTGGGCTGTTAATAACATGCCCAGGGCTATTTCCCACTTGTTCCAATTACAGAGCACTCCCAAATTATGAAGTATATCTTGGGGTGGAGAGCAGTACCAGTCTGTGCTTTGCATTTTCCTAACTCTTCACAGTAATAAATCTTCTGTGTGAAAGTGCTGGGGTACACTCAGTAGATCTTCAGGAAGAGAAGCTACCAAATAGCTTCCAAAATGCAAGGCTATGTTAATGACAAGAGGATTTGAATCAGTTTTGAGAAGCTGAAACAACTTTATCATAATACATAATTACTCTAAATGTGAGGTTAATAGCAGCAATAAGAAAAGGATACGGAAAGATGAGAATATTTATTAGGTATTTAACTTCCATAGGTAAACAGAAAGAAAAGAAGGGTATGCATTATGTACATTTAGCATGAGGTATGCAATTCACGCAGCAAATACAGGGAATTTTCCTTATAGTGGTGAATGGGACAGTTCAATTTGATATAATATTGTTAGATGTTATTAGTTGTTAGATCATTTGTGAAGCTCCAGACTAAATATTGAAAGCTAATGGAAATTCACAGAGAGGACTGGGACAGTGGGATAGTGCCTCAGGTGACCCCTTTATAAATGCTGGAGTAGCCAAGCCAGCTTTGGAGGAATTGTGTTCTAAGCCATTGAAGTTCCTTCTTAAAATAAAAGGAAGAAATGTGTGTCAAGTATGCCACTGTTAGTCTATTCTGATGGCTGTAGGGAGTTCTCAGTTGTACAACAAGGTGCTACAGCTGTTAGACTGTCCTGTGGGCAGCATGCTCTGTACTGCTTGGATGCAATCAGGGAAATATGTGCAAGAAATCGTTTTAGAGACTGCCCACCACCCACTTCTTTTTAAGGATGTGGTTCTGCACATGAAATTGGGATAAAAACTGGAAAAGCCTCCTCATTCATCTTATTATCTGCATAAGCAGTACAAAGGGAATCCACATTGCCTTCATTACTCTAAAGCATCCTAAGTGTCTCATTCCTGACTGTCACTGAGTTTAAAGAGCATGAACGTCCTTAACATCAGGCAAAGGACTATTTAAAAATTCTTTGCCTTGCCTGTCCTGTATTCTCCACTAGGTGTAAAACAGTGGAGTAGATGTTTTCTGCTTAGAAATATGTGAAGGAGTGAAGAAAACTCTGAAGAGTGCATGGACAGACTATTTAAGGACTATAAACATAATCTGTAGTAAACAGATACAGTGAACTAAAATAGAAACATAACAGTGTGTTATGCATGAGAGAAATGTAAGAAAAAAGTGTGGAATCACACATTCACTGTAATTTGCAGCATAGCAAGGAAGTGTAGTGTTAGTACCAAACTTGCACGGACATAGAAGTGCCCACCAGTCAGAGTTCAGATCTGTGCTATCTTGGCAGCTTCTCCAACAGTCAGCTCTTTCCTGACTCTTTCCTGCTCTTTCACTGACTTTCAGTGAGCAATGTTCTTAAAATATTACATGTTACATATTAAAATAGTCCTCTCCTCTACAAGGGGGGGATGGGGCAATGACTGTCTAGTATTTTAAAGTGCAAATAATAGTTGTGATGTCTATGTGTGTAGTTTTATTCTTTGCATTTTCTGTGCTTGTTTGACTTGTGAAGTGGCGAAAAACCATCACTGTGTATTATGTGATATTAGTAAACTTAAATGCATTACAACTTCTGAAAAACTTTAAGAACAGCCTCCAGAAAAATATAGCCATCAGCTTTCCCTTCTTGTAGATGTTTGAAAACATCTAAGGGCCATTAAACACAGTGTTATTCATGTCAGGGTTTTGATCTAATAGCTGATTCAGAATATTAGGGCAGATGTGTGTAAACTAGGATGGGATGAAACTCATTTTTTAATATGCCTGTGCTGTCCTTGTGCTGTTTTCTTCAGGGTTTATTCAGGTATATAACACATTGTTGTTTTATATAAAACTTGTAAAGCTTAAAACATGTAAATATTTTCTGTAAGTAGGGGTAGGTAGGGAAATACAAAAGCACTTACCTGAACTTTTTAATAAGAAAAATTGAGTTGAGATTATTGTCCCCCAGTTAATTTATATCTGACACCTTGCAGTTTTTGCCAGCTGAGTGATTTGTTATGACTAAATTTGTCAAAGCAGAAGGGTTAAAAAAAAAAAAGAAGTCTGATACCAGAAGACTGTAACCACACAAGGACTATCTTTCAGTTCTGTTATGAGACAGTTGTTTCATTGCTTCATGTAGAGGAAAGAGAGGTCAGATAATTACCTCACAGGTTGGCCTGAGAGACTGAACATGTTGCTCCTCATCAATGTGAGAAATGTTTTAGAAATGCACTTTGACTTGGGAAAGGGGCAGCAGTGAATAATCAGCTTGGAGTGGTACTTGGCAAGAAGGTTGTGACGACAGTGTATTTTTGAAGGCACTGTGAAACAAAGAAGTGTTCCCAAAAAGGAGATATGCACAACAAATTCCAGGGTAGAACAACAGCTGCAAAAATCTTTTCTGCTTTTGAACTCTGATTTTAAACTGAACTGCTTTGTTTCACAGTGCCTGCAAACAACAGGAGCACTTCCAATGCCACTTCCAATGCCAGTATTCATACCTGTTAGTAGAAAAGCTGGAGCTATGTGCAGCCATCTTGGGGTGTAGATGGATCTGCATTCAACAGGACTTCTTTAACCAAGTAGGAGAGATACTTAAAATTATTAGTTCAGATTTTACAGCTGTCAGTGGACAGCACTGCTCTGCAGGGATGGGGCAGAAGGTCTCACCAGGGCTGGCTTGGTGCATAAGGTGGTGTGGAGGACACAAGATTAGGAGTGCTGTTGTTAGGTGTCACTGGAATAACCTGAAGATACGTGTCTGCTTAGACTGCAGGTCCTGTCCTGTCACTGGATATGCATACAGCCCTCCTGGGGGAGCAGACAGACCCCCTGCTTTGTTTGCTGCTGTTGTCCTGCAGGCAGCCCAAGTGTGCATGCTGCTTGTCAAGCACATCTGCAGCTTCTGCTCAGGTGACTAGGGTGGGTCATGGCAGCCCACAAGTGCTGCCATAGAAGCTGGGTGGTCTGTCCCAGCTAACATGTACACAGCTTTGCAGCTTTTTGAATAGGAAGTTGCTTTGGAAAATGTTCTCACTGTCCATAGTCACTGGAAACTGTTTTGGGACTTTGTCAAGCGTGCATTTAACACTGTACACGGAGAGCTGTGCTGAAAATTTAAGGCAGCTCTGTTACAGCAAAGTCAGTTTTGTAAACTTGCAGAAGAAATTGCTTTCAACCACAACTTAGCAATAGTCTGTTGAAGCGTGTGGGGCCAATTTAGGACTTGCATTCCCCTCTCTCTCCCAAACAATTGGCTCAGCTAAAAGTAGGTTATGCTACAAGTGTTTAACCAAAAGAAAAAACATCATGCCTCTTCTCCTAACCAGCATTATGGATTAACAAAGAGCAGAAGCAGAATTGCACGATGCTCCTGCTCAGCAGTGAGAGTTTTTAGAACTACAGTTTAAAACTTCTCCCTAGAAAAGCAGTGACCAAGATTGCCTGGATTTGAGCCTGTAGTGCCTGTGCTGTGCACAGTAACAACTGTTGGCTCCTGGCAGGGGGAAGGGGACAGTGTGGGGCTTGCAGCAGCAGGGAGCAGGTCATTTTAGTATTTGCACTGGTAAATAGGAAGGATAAAAGGAAAGGGTTAGACCTTGCCAGTAAAAGGGCATATAAATAAAGAATGGAGAACTTTTCTTCTGTCCAGGAAATAGAGACTAACTATTCACAAAGCTGTTTGCTACAAAAAATAAACAAAAGCGTTAGAGCACTGAATTTTGCACTCATTTGAATATGGTAATTATCTTCAGGCCTTTCAGATAGAGATAAGCAAAGGATGTTTTCATTCCCTTAGATGAAGAGAGCCAAACAGCCCCTTACTCTGAAGACAAGGTAGAGTTTGCAGAAGAAATTAAGCACCCAAGGCATACTGACTTCCTATGGCTGCCTTGAAATTCCTGGACTTACTGCTTACCACAGTAAGATACAGAACAGGAGCAAAGGGCCTATGACCATTTTGGCCAGTGTAAAGATGAACTTCCCTTTGCAGCATCTGTACTGTTTGCACATTTGCTTTTTCTAAGCCAAGTGCTTAGTCACGTAAACAGGTATTTGAAAACAAACAAGACCAGATGGTAGCTGAACCAGAGTTATCGGGGGCACTGTCTAAACCAACAGCTTAAATCCCAGTATGTTCTGGTACCTGATCATAGAAGCAGCAAACTGAATGCCATTTTCTCCCATATTAGGTACAATGTGTTCATTTGGTCCTTTCTTAGTAGAAATTGCAGTGTGCAGCACCATATTTTGAAGGGAATGCTCTGAAACCTTGCATTGCAGACCAGGTGTGACAAAGTAGACACAAAATGTACACTTGTAGATGGTGGGAAATTTGGACAGTTAAAAGGAATTAAAAAAATTTTGTGTATTACATCTGAGTGAGAATCAGCTGTCCAAAATGCTGACTAGCACTGAAGGCAGGTATGACTTTGGTATGCCTGTCTCCTCTCAGCAGAAACAGTGTGAGCAATGCAATCAGTTCTTTCAGCCTTGTTGACATGCATGTCCTTCTTGATGATCAGCTGCCTGAAGTCAGTTCTCTTCCAGAAAAAAAGAAGAGTAATTGGGATCAAATGACCATCAGATAGAGTGAACTTACTGGTAGTTAATTAACAGTTCTCTATTTTTGTGGGTTTTTTTCCAGCTATAACTTTCATGCTTTTCCTTATTCTTTTTTTTTCTTTTTTTTCTTCTCTTAGCATCAGTTTTCTTCATTTTTAAAAACTTAAACAGTGGAGGAAAAAAAGTATGAGTAAAATCTCTTCCAAGTCATTCTTCTGTGCAGAAAAGTTGTGCTCTGTCATCTACAAATGAAGCCTTCTTTCCAGTTACACCTCTCCCTCTTCAGCACTGTTCTCCACCCTGATTACTTGCTCCTTTTAGTCACATTATGATAAACAGACTTCTCTCTGTGGGGCTCAGTGGTTAGTAATAACTCAGCCCCATGAGGCAGAAATATAACTTTACAGTCTATGTGATCTGTCAGAAGTGGTGATATATAGGACTCTAGTGTAAGTAGTTGCAGGAAATGCAGCTTACGGACTTATTTATTAAAATCTATTGTAGAAAAAGACAAACTGTAGCAATTAATTGAAAAAATCATAGAAATCTGACTATATGCAACTTGCAAATATTTTTTAAACATGAAATTGCATGAGTAAAGTTTTCTATTAATGATTGACCAGTTTCATTTTAAAATGAGCAGGAAATCCCAGCTGAGCATAGAAACTGCAATAGATGGGGCAATATTGCACACTGCCTTTTGATTCTTCTGAATTTCAAACCAAAAATGAGCACAGATGATGTTTTTTGTTTTAATACTAACAACTTGCTGGGAACTTGAAGATTTGCCTTTTTATCTCTTTTACAACATCAGAATTGCAATCACTTTCTCAGACTTAACTGGAAATAAAAATGCTCTTGCCTGACAGAAAAAGAGGTTCCTTCAAGTAGGGAACAACCACAGACAAACATTAACTCCTATTAAACACGTTACTAATACAAATAAAGAGAGATGCCAGGAGCTGAAGTGTTCTGCATGCCATGCTCATTCAAAAGTGGCAATAAGATACAAATCCTTTAGATGCACAGAAAGATGGAAGAAAGTATTCTACAAAGTTTGTTATTCCAGTATAATCAGTGTTAAGACCAAAGCACTTCCATGCAGTACATCATTTGGCAATCACACCCTCCTTTAGTGCAGTGGAAACCTTGTTCTAGACAGGACTTTTTATTTTTAAATATATGGTTACCATACACATTTCAATACATGTTTTCTTGGAGACAAGCTCAAAATGTGCATACTTTGTACTTGGGCAGGCTTGTGGCAATCCTTAATTCCTGAGTGCCCTTATTATTCAAGCTAAAGGAAACTTTCCACCGAAAAGGTTTTTGCCCTTGGTGACGAGTGCTAGTGAAATTGTTGGTGATACCACTAAGAAGGTACCCTCAGATAATGTGGCCCAGAAACAACTCAAAGATGAGGATTTTATGGACCAAATAATCAAAGACATTTAGAATATTCCATGAACTCAGTGAAAGTGTCTCAGCATGTGCTCCAGCCTGCACTTCTGTTTTGTGGAAAGCTGCAGAAGACAAGCTGACTCTTGAATTGCCGGAGAGAGACATGCTGCACTGTACTTAAATACCTTTAGCTTCCTAAGAGGTGTAGGCATCATTTCAGGTACACAGTATTGCACTCCAGCAGAGAGGTGAGGAAGCAGTAAAGCAGCCAGGATCGCTTCCTGCAGAGTGGATAACTGCAGTGTTTGGAGATGGGAAGAAAAACTTTGCTTGAGAATTATGAAAAGCTAGTCTTGTGGAGTAATACCACAATAGCCCTAAAAGAGCGACTAAATTTGACCAGTCTTCAGATTGCACTAGTCCTACCTAAAACATTTCCAAAAACTCTGTTCCCTGACTGCCAGCAGCAGCTCTTGTTCTTGTTCAGTTTCAAGCAGCTGTTTTTCATCCACAAATTCAATTTGCCCCACTGAATAGGGGCTCACTCTGCAGAAGTGATATGGTTGCAGGCAGTGAAAACCAGCTAACCCTCTTTGTGTCACACACAGACAGACTGCTGGCATTTAAAAGCAACTTTCCTTCCTGGCAAATGCAACCGCACAGATAAGAGACCAGAGGGGAAACTGATTCTTGTGGAATGTCACAAAACTGAGCCAGGGAAGGGGGACAACTATTGGAAGTGGTGTTCCTGTTGAAAAAGACTGAAACCATCTGAACATATCACTCTGGTTGTCTGCCACCTCTTGCTGGTGGAACAGCTGTATCTCATGGCCAGTATTGTCAGATGCTAAAGAGGTGCAGGATGAAGAGAATGGATCTGTTTTCTCCTCATTGCCAGAATTAGGTCATCCATCAGTGCCATTATAGTGGTTTTATTTGTGTCCTGGCTTGCATTCAAGCTTTAATAGGAGTGCTAAGGTAGGATCCCTTAACTTCTGTAAGATGTATATATTTCTTGCTGCAGGCAGAACATTCCTTCAAAGAACTGTACTTTTATCTTTACTTTTGTATCTGTCAGCCAGACAAGAAACTGTCCAAGATGTTCACATAGGGAAGTATTAGATTGATTTGAACTTTTGCCATACATTTAGCCAACTCTTTCATAAATATTAACAGATTAAATGTGTACTGTGTTTTTTAAGTTGCTACTGCACAGTCCTAACCTTCCCCTTCCCCCATCACCTTTGCCCCTTCAGTATCACACTAATCAATTCTGCAGACATTTGGGATCAAAAAGTGTTGGCAGAAAAGGGGAAAAAGCTTCCCTAGTGTTACTGCTGAGCCTATAGGTTGGATCTGGGATTAAAAAAAAAATGTATTTATACTGCTGGCTACAAAATGGCTTAATGCCTAGATCCTGCAGCAGGAGTTCCTCCAGCAAACCCATTTAATGATTCCTCTTCATCTCTTTTGGAAGAAATATAGTTGTAAAAATGTACACAAAATACACACTGTACTTTACTGGAAGAGGAGGAACAAGATTCCACCAATTCCAGGCATCCATCTCAGTTTTAGGCTCAACAGCATCTATTTAATGAGCTTGAAGGTAACATTTGAAAGCATTCCCTGCTTATCCAGCCTACCCAAGTGATGTCCTGCTTTGTCTGCCTTTAAAGTTTAAACTTGTCAGCTTTCAGGATTATGGTTGGTGTCTGTGGCTCACAGCAGATACATGTGTATTATTATTTTGTTTCATTTTGTTTGTATTAGTTGGGTTGTGTTTTAATGTGAGGTCATTATAGTGAAAAAGTTTTATATTTAAATCTAAAGAGAGTAGAAAAAAAAAGAAAATAGAACTCCACTGCTTGCTGGAATGGGTCCTAAGTTTCTACAGATTTCTGTAATTTTAATAGAAATTAGGTATTATAGTTCCATGTACACCCTGGAAATGAATAAAGCACGTTGTGCTCAGTGGTAACCAAGATGTCAGGACTTGAACAGTGAAGCCCTAGAAAGGCCCTCCTGTATCCAGATGCAAGGCCAGCCTCAAGGATCAGTGGAGAAAGGCTGGATGTAGCCACTGCAACAGCCCTTCCACACTGGGATACAGATGCAATCAAAACAGCTGGCACTGAATCCAGTTACCCTGCACCAGTCTCCTGACTGCACCAGTGCCAACTCCCTAACCTTTACCAACTGACATAACTGGCTGCACAGCAGAGAAGCTGTTTGAGGTCAAAGCTGGTGAAGCTGAGTGCCAGAATGGAGGTAAAGCCACACCTCTGGGTGCACTGCCAGCTGCAAGGATCCAACTGCATGGCACCCTCTTGTTTTATCCTGTCTCCTAGGGTAGCATTACATACATACCCTCCTTTCTGCCAGAAATAAAACTGAATCTGGGAACATGTGTGGCAGTCAGCTGCTTTTTTCTTCAGTGTGTGCTAGGAACATTCAGAAACTTTAAAAGTGACCTAAAAGTGAGGCCTTAAATCTTGCACAATTCCATCCATTCAGCATCCCCAGTCGTTGTAAAAAGTTAACCAAAGTAAACCACACATCTAAATATACTATAGAAGTCTTGTGTTTGGTCAGTAACACTCATCTGCTTCACACAGCTTAAGGCTTGTCTTTTGAAACAGAAGACTGGAAAGAACAAGAATCTGTCAGCCCCCCACTTCATTAGCCCCAGCTTTAGTCCTGGGTCTAGCATGGCTAATCCAGAGGAAAGTTTATTTCACAGCACTGAAAGGGGCAGCCCCCTGAACAGCCTTTGGCTTTGAGATGACTTTAGCTCTTTGCAATTGCCAATATAGCACCTGCACTAGGAACAAATTTTAAAAAGTAGGTCACAACTGCACATACAATTACTGATTGCACAAAACAGGCAGGCTATAAAAGTGTCCTGGTGTATCTGCTTTAAGTGCTGGCATGCAGTGTCAGGAAACCCAGAAAACACAGGACCACCTGTGGAGTCCTCATTGCAGTATGATCCTGTTAAGTTAATACTCTCGAGCCTCTCTGCTGACTAATACAGGCAAACTTTACAGCCAGCCAGGATTTTAATAAGCGGGACACTTTTACCTGGGGTACGTGCCAACCCTAAGCTTGCTGCGGAAAGCAAGCACAAAAGTAAGCAAGAGGTTAAAAAAGAAAATGTCTGGCTTTTTCAACAGCTGGGTTCCATTGTGAAAGGGTCATGTGGTGCCAAGGAAAACAGAAAATAGGAAGGCACACAGATTTGTTAGTTTGAAGTAATTGACCACATGGTGTCCAACGGTTTGTGTTCTCATGTTCTCCAGAGCAAAGTCCCACGGGAGCTGAGGCAGGGGTTCCAGTTCCTAGCACTCTATTGTTTACCCTGATGGCTTCCAGATGCTGGAGACAAGGACAGTGAAATCTTTGGGATGCTGCCAAAGAATGAAAAAGACTAAAGAAAACACCAAGGGTATTTTTTTACATTTTATTTTTAAAGAGACAGTGCTACTTTTCACTAAGACCACCTTCATTTACAGTTCCCTTGCTCTCTCAAGTACACATGACCACACTGTTTCTCTCTTCTGCCCCTTCTCCCCCATCTGTTTCTCTGTCTTTTTCTGTGTGTGTTTAAACAGCTCTGTAATGCAATTAACCAAGGGAAAGCAACGTAGGGGTTTTTTTCCCTTGGCATCCATAGCTCATTTAGCTGTTACACAGTGGATGTGCAAAAATGGTCAGAAAACCCCAGCAAAAACTCCATAGCAGGCAGATCACCAAGAGAGTGTCAGCAGTGATGGGAAAGCCTCAGAAGGCTGTGAGTTCAAGTTTGCTTTGGCACAGCTGGAAGAAGCTTGCAGAATTCTACAAAGTGTTTTTAAACATCTGAACCATGGAAACTAGGGAAGGGGAGCAAGAACGGGAGAGCAGTGGGCACTTTCACCAAGAAAGCCAGAAAGCAGAGAAGAGCAAAGGGAGGTAA
>NW_021939121.1:133358-135595 GCF_001715985.3 Manacus vitellinus | reverse complement strand
CAAACATTTTGCTTCGAGTATCTCCTGGCTCCGTGTGCCTAGTAAGAAACAAATTTAATGTTTAAACTCTTATTTTCAGGCTTACATTGCAAAAATACAGGATAAGCAGCACAATTAATAATTCTTAATAACAAGCCCAATACTGATTTTTTTTTTTTTTAAATAGAGGGAAAATGGCAAAGGGACTTGAAAAAAAAAAAATCATTAATCATTTGCTCCCTGCTGAGAATACTTATCTGGATTTTGGCACTTTCTTGTCATCTTTGCCTCGTTTCCTGAGCGTGGTTTTACAGTTTGCAGGAACACACCAGGGATGGGGGTTTTTTTTGGGAGACTTTCCCCATATTTTTGACAGAATTAAAGGTCTTGGGCTGGTCTTTGCTGGGGTATTTTTGAAGGCTTTCCCCATATTTTTTTACATAACAAAATGAAAGGCCTTGGGCAAAATTTGGTTGTGGTTGCTGCAAGATCCTAAAGGGATTAAGGGAGTTTTTCTGGAAGGATGGGGCAAGACACTTTTAGGGGACGAGATAAACCTTGGCAGTGGTGGAGAATAAAGCAGAAATTTGGGTCAGGACCTTCCAGACTTTGCATTTTATCCTTTGGTTGCCCAGAGAAGCTGTGGCTGCCCCTGGATCCCTGGGAGTGTCCAAGGCCAGGCTGGAACAACCTGGGATAGTGGGAGGTGTCCCTGTTGTTGCAGCTGGATGATCTTTAAATCCCTTCCAACCCAACCCATTCCACGAGCTGTGATTTTAAAGAAATAAGAGAAAACCAGTTTCCATGGATTTTCATCTTCCACCCTGAGGCAGGAAAAGGGGATTTAGCAGCTCCTATCCCTGTTTTCAGGGGTGTTTATTCACTTTAAGCAGCATCTCACCCTCCTGACCTGCCCCAAAGAGTCAACAACAAGCTCACACCTAATTATTTGCTTTATCCTTGTCATCCTTGAGCTGCTCCCACCTCCCACTTGACTCATTCCGTCGCTACTTATTTCCTTAAATGATGGCACCACTCATGGTTTTTTATTGTGAATAAAAGAGGAATTAGGACTTCAAAGGGCTACTTCCTTATTTTGGGCTTGGGACTCCGTGAGTCAGTCTTCCAAAGAAGCCAAAACAGAGAATTTGCCAGGCATGAGGTGCCCACCACAGTGAGATCACCGTGCCCACCACGGGCTCTCCTCTCACGCGAGTTTACGCCCAAAAAAAAGTTGTGGAGCGCCGCAAGAGGAGCATAAAAACTCCAGTTAGGAACTGGTCTGGCCCCCAGAGGCTCCAGTTACTCCCCCCTGCAAAATTATATCGAATCATTAAGGCTGGAAAAGACCTCAAAGTTTTATCATCGAGTCCAGCCATCAAAATTGATGATAAAATTCCTTCTGAGCCTTTGTTTTTCTAACAGAATAGATCATTTCTTGCCCAAAATCCTATGTTTCCTCACCAGAAATGACTCCCACTACTAAAACACTCATGACAGGGGACCGAGGGGTCACGTTTGAGGCGTAAAACTGGATGTTCTGGCCGCGGATCTGCTGATTTTTCAGGGGATTGGAGCCCTTTGAACTCCCTGCTGCTGCCAGGGGTGGGTGGAACATCCGTAAGGGCACGTTATGGGCTCGTTTGGGTAATAAGTCACTTATAAATGAGACACCCTTCGGTGTCTCGTTGTTCCTTCTCCTTTTTTTCCCCCCCCTTCTTTGTTTGCTGATCCTTCCTGCCAAGGGGTGAGATCAGCAGAGTAGAGAGACACCCAAATGCCAGCAAGGCTCGGAAACCTCAGGATTTCAGCCTATCCGTGGATTTTTTTTATGGATAATAATAATTTATTACGGGTGATAGTCATTTATCTTTTAATATTCCCACGGATCTCGCTGCCAAAAGCACCTGGAATGCCAGGTGGGCTCCCCTCCAAGGCTGGGCACAGCCAAACACGTGCCCAGACACGGGCACAGGGTGTTCCTACAACCCTCTTGCGTAAGAGGTTGGGCAAGCCCAGGTCTGCTCTGCAATCCCTGTTCCCTGCTCCAGCTTCTGTCGCAACAGCCACGATTTCCTGCATTTCTGGGTGTTCCTCAGAGGCTGCTGAGCCTGGTGGGACCTAAAAATTAAGGGACATTAAGGGATTCACCTGACCAAGCAGGGCAAGAGAATTTTCCCCATGGAGCTGGTCAGGCTTGTATGGAGAGCTCTAAACTGAGCCGTGTCCAGCTCTGGGCTCTCCAACTTCACAAGGAC
>NW_021939121.1:124124-126193 GCF_001715985.3 Manacus vitellinus | reverse complement strand
GGCTCCATCCCAACCTTTCTTGGGACAGGAGAAGGTAAGGGCTCCATCCCAACCTTTCTTGGGACATGGAAGGTTTAAGGACTCCATCCCAACCTTTCTCGGGACATGGAAGGATAAGGGCTCCATCCCAACATTTCCCAGGGTAAGGGAGGTTTAAGGGCTCCATCCCGAGCTTTCCTGGGACAAGGGAGGGTTAACGGCTTCATCCCGAGCTTTTCCGGGACGAGGGAGGATAAAGGACTCCATTCCACCCTTCCCCGGGACAGGGGAGGGTGAGCGGTTTTATTCCGCTCTTCCCCGGGACAGGGAAGGGTAAGGGCTCCATCCCAACCTTTCTTGGGACAGGAGAAGGTAAGGGCTCCATCCCAACCTTTCCCGGGACAAGGGAGGTTTAAGGACTCCATCCCAACCTTTCTCGGGACATGGAAGGATAAGGGCTCCATCCCAACCTTTCCCGGGACAAGGGAGGGTTAAAGGCTTCCATCCCAACCTTTCTCGGGACATGGAAGGAAAAAGGCTCCATCCCAACCTTTCCCAGGATAAGGGAGGGTTAAGGGCTCCATCCCGAGCTTTCCTGGGACAGGGAAGGGTTAAGGGCTCCATCCCACCCTTTCTTGGGACAGGAGAAGGTAAGGGCTCCATCCCAACCTTTCCCAGGATAAGGGAGGGTTAAGGCCTCCATTCCAAGCTTTCCCGGGACAGGGAAGGGTTAAGGACTCCATCCCAACCTTTCCTGGGACAAGGGAAGATAAAGGACTCCATTCCACCCTTCCCTGGGACAGGGGAGGGTGAGCAGTTTCATCCCGACCTTTCCCAGGACAAGGAAGGGTTAAGGGCTCCATCCCAACCTTTCCCAGGACAAGGGAGGATTAAAGGCTCCATCCCAACCTTTCCCAGGACAGGGAGGGTTAAGGGCTTCATCCTGACCTTCCCTGGAATGGGGAGGGGTCCCACTTTCATCCCACCCTTCCCTGGGAGAAGGGAGGCTTACTGGCTCCATCCCACTTTTCCCTGGGAGAGGAGAAGGTTACCAGCTCCATCCCACTTTTCCTTGAGGAGGAGAGGATTACCAGCTGCATCCCACTTTTCCCTAGGGAGGAGAGGATTACGATCTCCATCCCACTTTTCCTTGGGGAGGAGAGGATTACTGGCTCCATCCCACTTTTCCCTAGGGAGGAGAGGATTACTTGCNGAGGAGAGGATTACTGGCTCCATCCCACTTTTCCCTAGGGAGGAGAGGATTACTGGCCCCATCCCACTTTTCCTTGGGGAGGAGAGGATTACTGGCCCCATCCCACTTTTCCATGGGAGAGGGGAGAGTGACCATCCCCATCCCACTTTTCCCTTGGGAAGCTGGGCTGGCCCTTTCAGGAGCAGGATTTGGGAATGCAAAGAGCCTGGATGCATCCTGATCCCTTCCTGGGAACCTGGATCCTTTGGAGCAGGGCTGAAATTTGGCCTGAAAAATGGAGGGAAAAATTACATTTCTGCCGCCGTCCTGCCTGATTCTGATCCCAAATTATCCCGTGAAAGCTTGGATAGGAGCAGCTGGAAGCCTGCACTCCTTAGGGAGGGGGATAATCTGGGATAGCCCAAGGAAAGAGGAGGGTGGATGGCACAAAAAATAGCTGGAAAACACAGTCTTTTACTCCTTTCATGAAAGTTTTTCTGTTTAAAAAAGCATGGAAAAGCCTGGAATGATCCACATCCCGGGGGTTTGGAGGCAGGAGGTGCTGGGGGAAGCTCTGCTTTTTTGGGATATTCCAGGCAGGGCTTAAAACCTGCTGGATTTACCCCAAAACTGATGTTTTTTTAGTGACAGGGACCCGGGGCTGTCCTGGCACTAATCCCGGGGAGGAGCCTGGAAATCCCTGCCCTGCTCTGGAAGGGATTTGTCACTGGGGGTTGTTGTCCAGGAAATCTGGGATTTCACGGAAATTCCTGCTTTTCAGCCCAAAAGTGGTTTGCTCAGAGGTTTTCTGACCTGCTCAGTTCCCTGGGAATCCATGGAGCAATAATTGCTGCAACAATTTGGATTAAAAACAGCCTTTTTCAGTAAATTTTCTGCT
>NW_021939121.1:119401-121279 GCF_001715985.3 Manacus vitellinus | reverse complement strand
TCTTGGATTTCTTCTTGGATTTGTTCTTGGATTTCTTCTTGGATTTCTTCTTGGATTTGTTCTTGGATTTCTTCTTGGATTTCTTCTTGGATTTGTTCTTGGATTTCTTCTTGGATTTCTTCTTGGATTTCTTCTTGGATTTCTTCTTGGGTTTCTTCTTGGATTGAGTTTCTTCTTGAGATTCTTCTCTTTGAGACAAAGAATTAAAATGTTGATTTTTTTTTTCCCATAAATGCTGTTTTTGCCCAGTTTGGGGATTTTATTTTGGTGCTGAGTTTTTGTTGTTTTTTTTTTTCCCATCCCCTTCCCTGTCCATGAGGAAACCTAATCCTGTGTTTTATTCCCAACCCACTGGATGCATTGGGAAATCCCCGTGGGATGGAACGAGAGGATTCCAGGAATTCCCTGCCTGACCCAAAACCCCCCCCCGGGATTGGGGTGAAAAGCATCACCAAAGCTCAGCATTCCCAGATTCCCTGATCCCAGAGGGAATTCCAGACACGGTGGGTCGAACACAGCTTTCCAAAAAATCTCCTCCCACCCCAAGCAGGGCCGTAATTCCCGGGTTTAATTAATTATTAATTTAGGAGCCGCCTCATCTTTTCCGTCTTTCTCCTGGAGACTCCTGTCACCTGGGGGGGTTCGTGGCTTCCTGAGGAAAAGGTGGAATGTTTGGATGGAATGGGCTGGTTTTTTTTATTCCCCCCAGAGCTGATTTTTGAGCTCATCCCGTGGGGAAACCTCCGGGAAGCACCGCTAGTTCCGGAGCCTTCGGCATTCCCGGTGGGAAGCGCTTCCCCCTTTCCTTTGCCAGCAGACTCACTCCTTGTCCCTGGATGTCTCCATGATCCCAGTTTAAAGCAGTTTTGCCTGGACCATCAGGACAATCCCGCTCTGCTTCCCTCCCATCCGTCCCATTCCCGACGTTTTCCGTGGAAAATCCCGGCCGGGTCGGCTCCGGTGCCGTGGGTTTGGAGCAGAGCCATTATCCCTTGGAATGTTCAGCCAACTCTACTCCAGAAGGACGAGGCCAAGGCAGAGTTCTGTGCCTTGGGGCGGGAAAAGCAGGAGGGAAAAGCTGGGAAAATGGGATTATTCCATCATTCCGGTTGGAAAAGCCCTCAGAGATCGTCCGATCCCATCGTTCTCCCGGCGCTGCCGAGGCCACCACGGATCCCTGTCCCCAAGTGCCACATCCCCAGGGCTTTTGAATCCAGGGATGGGGAATCCAGCACGTCTTCCAGCGCTGGACAAGCTGGACAAGGAAGAAATTTTCCCTGATATCCGTTAAATTCCCGTTTAAACCTCCTGGTTGTTGGGAATGCCGCCGGTCCGACGCTCACAAGCCCCTCCAGGGAGCGGGGCCGGCTGGAGAAGGATGATCCAAGATGATCCTGAGGCTGGAATCAGCCAGGATGAGGGTTCCTGGGCCGTTCCCATACAGGGAAAACCGGGAATCGGGATGGGAGAAGTTGGGAAGGCCATCCCAAGGAGCTGCCGACGGCACGGAGCGGGATGTGGTGGGGCCAGAGCTGACAGTGCCACTGATTCCCGTTGTTCCAGCTCATCCTAAGGATGGGATCATGGCAGGAATACCCAGGGAATCCGGGCTGGAGAGGAGAAGGAGCTGGGAAGGCCCCCAGGGGAGCACTGGGAGCGCGTTCCCGGAGTGCTGGGCTCTGGAATTCGGAGGATTTGGCAGGACATGAGTGTTTGGAGCCAACACTCCTGGAATTTTAAGGTTAAAAACCAAAAAAAAATAGGGAAAAAAGCAAATTCTCCCTATGAGTGGCTCGAAATCCATGGATTTTCCTTCTGGATTGATGCTGGAAGTGGGTTTGTGGTGAGGCACAAAACAAAGGGATGAGCCTAAAGAAC
>NW_021939121.1:112834-114599 GCF_001715985.3 Manacus vitellinus | reverse complement strand
GAGCAGATTGAATTCCTTGAATTCCAAGGAAGGAGCAGATTGAATTCCTTGAATTCCAAGGAAGGAGCAGATTGAATTCCTTGAATTCCAAGGAAGGAGCAGATTGAATTCCTTGAATTCCAAGGAGTACAAGGCTCTCGGAGGGTGATTCCCACACGGCCATGCAGAGGGAAAATCAGCTTTCCTTGGAATTCCGAGCTCCAGAGGTGCCTGATTTAATTCCTGGTTATCAGGGGAGGGAATCACTGGGCCAGGCTGTGAATTCCCTCCCTGAGGATTTCCTGGATAACCCCCCAGCGTGGGAGTCTCCATCCCACAATCCCGGGATGCCTGTGCTGTCTGACTCCCATAGGAAGTCCATCCCATTCCCTGAGGATCCTCCCTGAGCATTCCCAAGCTGCTCTCAGGGGGAGTTGGACACTTTCACTTTTCCTTCTGCCTTGGCCACTTTCACTTTCTCCTCCTGCTCAGATCCAGGACTTTTTTTTCTGCTCCTCCAGATAAAAACCTGGATGTGCCAAGACTTCCCTGCCTCTTCCCGGGAGGCTTTTCCTTCCCAAGGCTGCTCCTCAATCCCACAGGGAAGCTGGGATTGTTTCCTCTCTCCTCTTTCTTTATTTATTGCACATTATCAATGACCTTGGGGTTGGGGTTTGGTTTTTTTTCCCTCTCTGGACTTTCATTTTTGCCGAGAGGAGCAAAAGTTGGGAGGGATCGCCTGCGAAATTCCCGGGATTGGGGCTTTTCCAAGAGCTTCCCAGGGGGTTTTTTGGGGTGTTTTTTAAGCCTTTTACCCCTGAAAAATCCCTGATTTGGTGGTGGTGGTGCTCCAGCAAAGGAGGGGAAAAAAGGGGGTTTATGGTTTGCTCTGAGCCTTTTAATTCCATGATTTCCATGGGGGAGCCTGGACTCTGTGGCTTCTTCCTTGGGATTTACAGGATCCTTGGGATTTACAGGATCCTTGGGATTTACGGGATGCAGGAAACGAAGCAAAAACGAGGAGAAAAACTGGGCAAACTTGGGACCAAAGAGGTGCCACAACAATCCCAAAAAAGAGCTGGAAAACCCTGCTCTTGGCTTTTTTCCCTCCTCCTGGTGATTCCAGAGGCATCACCTGGAAGTGGGAAACGTGTGGGAACTGTGGGAAGTGAATCTAAAAGGGCACAAAAAAAGATTTCAGAGGTGCTTTAAACACTTTTCCTTTCCATGCTCCAGGTTTCCCTGGAGAAAAACACCATCCCTGTTTTTCTTGGGACTGTTTTTTAGATCCCTCCACTTCTTGCCTCGTCTGGATTTTGTGTTTTCCTTCCATTTTCCCTTATTATTATTATTATTATTCCCTTATTTTCTCATTTTAAGTTTAAAACATCCAATTTTAACTGGTGTTTGTGGGTTTTTTCCCCCTATTCTTTATATTATTTTCCCACCCTTGAACACTTTGAGGGGAATAACGAGGGAGGCAGGGAACAGTTCCACCTTTTCTCCTTTTACAACTCCAGGGGAGGGAAAAGACAAAAATATGATAAAAAATAATAAAAAAACCCCTTAAATCCTTTAAAAAGTAGGAGCCAAACCCCCCTCTGAGTTTGGGATTTGGGAAATCTCGGGAATCACCCCCCAGCAATAAAGAGTTTTAAACCAGCCCTGGGTTTCCTGGGGTTTTAAAAGTGATATTTAATATTTTGGATTTTGGATTTTGGGTTTGATCAGCTTCAAAAGCAGGAATATTCCAGGGTTTTCCCGTGTTTCTGTGTCCATGTTTAAT
>NW_021939121.1:108456-109600 GCF_001715985.3 Manacus vitellinus | reverse complement strand
CCCTAAAAACAACATTCCATGAATCCAAGTGACTTCCAGCACTGGAGGAAACTCTGCCCTGCTCAGTTTAATTCACTGCCAGGCTTTGCCTCTGGCTCTTCCTCCGGACTTAATTCCTTGTTTTTTTTTTCCCTTTCTGTTCCAAAGGAAAAACTTCCAGGGAGTTCAGATCCCTTCCTGCCAGAGGAGCAGCTTAACCTGCAAAAAATCTGGGATTTGGGATCTGGAAGGGGAAGGATCCATAGTTCTGAGGATCCAGAGATGCCCAAAGGGAATTATTTCACCTCCTTCTTTCCTTCCCGGCTCCAGGTTTTCCCGCGGAATCCGAGGAATCCCTGCTGCGGAGAGCGGTGTCGGCGCTGCACGGCTCCTTCCTGCACCCCAAATCCCGCCAGGAATTCCAGTACAGCCGAGCAATCCTGGTGGAAAACCAGCTTTTCCTGAGCGAGGTGAGGCTGGAGGAGGAGCAGCTCCAGGAGGGGCTTTTTTTTGGGGATTTGCAGAGCTCCTAAATCCCAATTTCTGGGATTTTCCCAGAGCCCCTTTCCCGGTTCCTCTCTTCTCTTCCTTTTCTTTCCCTTCCCAGCCCTGTTTGATCAGGAACAAAAGGTCCATTCAGCTCAACATTCCAGGCAGTTCCTGGAGGAGGCCTCTGGAGCAGGGAATATCCCTCAGGAAAGCTTCAGTGGGTTGCATTAAAGGCAGAATTCCACGTGGGATTTCTTTTGGTTTTAACCCTTTTTTTCCCCAGCTGCCTGTGGTGGGTACAATCCCTCCATCCCTGTATTCCCACTGGAAAACAGGCTGCTCTGGGAGCTGGGAATCACCAGTTGTCATGGATTAAACAGTGCTTGGGCATTTGGGAATCATGGATTGGTTTGGGCTGGAAGGGACCTTAAAGATGATCCAATTCCAACCCCTCCACAACAGGGACACCTCCCGCTATCCCAGGTTGCTCCAACCTGCCCTTGGACACTTCCAGGGATCCAGGGGCAGCCACAGCTTCTCTGGGAGATCCATTCCAGCCCTGTTTGATCAGGAACAAAAGATCCATTCAGCCACTGGGGCTCCACATTCCAGGCAGTTCCTGGAGGAGGCTTCTGGAGCAGGGAATATCCCTCAGGAAAGCTTTAGTGGGTTGCAT
>NW_021939121.1:105128-108316 GCF_001715985.3 Manacus vitellinus | reverse complement strand
ATTCCTGGCTCCAAACCCACCCTTTGTCCCTTGTCCAGTGATTCCTGGCTACAAAACCACCCTGCTCCCTTTTTCTCTGGATTCCTGCCTCCAAACCCACCTGCTCCCATCTCCTCTGGATTCCTGGCTCCAAACCCACCCTGCTCCCATCTCCTCTGGATTCCTGGCTCCAAACACCCCCTGCTCTCATCTCCTCTGGATTTCTGCCTCCAAACCTGCCCTGCTCCCATCCCCTCCTGATTCCTGGTTCCAAACCCACCCTGCTCCCTTTTCCAGTGATTCCTGGCTCCAATCCCACCCTGCTCCCTTTTCCTCTGGATTCCTGGATCCAAACCCACCCTGCTCCCTTTTCCAGTGATTCCTGGCTCCAATCCCACCCTGCTCCCTTTTCCTCTGGATTCCTGGCTCCAAACCCACCCTGCTCCCATCTCCTCTGGATTCCAGGCTCCAATCCCACCCTGCTCCCATCTCCTCTGGATTCCTGGCTCCAACCCCACCCTTTCTCCCTTTTCCATTGATTCCTGGCTCCAAACCCACCTTTTCTCCCTTTTCCAGTGATTCTTGGCTCCAAACCCACCCTGCTCCCTTTTCCTCTGGATTCCTGGCTCCAAACCCACCCTTTGTCCCTTGTCCAGTGATTCCTGGCTCCAAAACCACCCTGCTTCCTTTTTCTCTGGATTCCTGGCTCCAAACCTGCCCTGCTCCCATCTCCTCTGGATTCCTGGCTCCAAACCCAACCTGCTCCCATCTCCTCTGGATTCCTGGCTCCAAACCCACCCTACTCCTTTTTCCTCTCAATTCCAGGCTCCAAACACCCCCTACTCCCATCTCCTCTGGATTTCTGCCTCCAAACCTGCCCTGCTCCCATCCCCTCTGGATTCCTGACTCCAAACCCACCCTTTCTCCCTTTTCCAGTGATTCCTGGCTCCAAACCCACCCTGCTCCCATCTCCTCTGGATTCCTGGCTCCAAACCCGCCCTGCTCCCATCTCCTCCCCCGAGCAGTGAAGCTTTGCCTCCCACACCCAAATAATCCCAATTTTTGGAACGACCCCCCCTCAGCCCCCTCACGGCGTCGGGAAGCGCGGGCGGGGCTTCCCCTCACGCCGCGTTTTGGCGGGAAACCGAAGCTTTACTCCTGCCGGAGTGAATTCCTGTGGGAAAAGGGGGGTGTTAACGTCTCCGTGGTGTTTTCCCGATCCAGGGGAAGGTGCGGGTGATCCCTGAGGATTACACCACCACCTACACCTGCCCCTCTCCGGGCTACGACTGCCACGTTGCCGAGAGCCGCGAGCCGGGATCGGCCGCGCCCAGCCCCTGCCAGGCCTTCGAGCAGAGCCAGGTACCTCCAGCAGAGACCTCACCCTCCCCTGGGGGCTCCAGCCTCGAGCTCCCCTCATTCCTCACCCTGCTCATCCGTGGTTTTTTCCCCCTCTTTCCCAGTACTACGTGTACGAGGTGTCCGGCGGCAGCCCGGCCCAGCGGCCCAGGCAGGTCTGTCCCTACATCGTCCTCTGCTGCCAGTACAGGGACCCCAAGGACGTGGCCATGGAAGAAGACCTGTAAGCAGCAGCTCCCTGGCATTCCAAAAAAAAAAAAAAATGTGGCTTTTGTGGCCTGTTTTCCCCTTTTTTTTCTTTTTTTTTTTTTTTCCCCCCCCATTCCTAAATGATCTTTTTATTTCCTTTCCCCGCAGGCCCGAGCGCGACCACCAAGGTAGGAATTCCTGGGGGTTGGGTTGGGTTTGTGTCATAAATGTGCTTTAATCACTTTGTTCCCCTCTCCTGCTTTTCCTGAGCTGTTTTCCTGAGCTGTTTTCCCTCTCTCTCTCCTGTAGGACTGTACTGCCCATGGAGGGGAGAACTCGCCATCCAGGGAAAGCTGCTGTGCAACATCACCCTGAGGACCCCCTACAGCTCCTCCCTCCCAGCCCAGCTGTGAGTTGGCCTTTTCCTTCCTTTCCTTGGAATTTCTGGGGGTCCCTGCACCACTTTTTGTCTCTGTCAGGACAACCCTCGGCGCCAGATGAGGATATGGGATCATGGAATGCTTTGGGTGGGAAGGGACCTCACAGATCATCCACTTCCATGGGCAGGGACGCTTCCCACTATCCCAGGCTGCTCCAAACCTGGCCTTGGACACTTCCAGGACCTGTGATTGGAGGATTTAAGGATCCTGGTTACAACAGGAGCCTCCAATCAGCCAAGTGCTGGGAAAGCTGCACCTTCCCTCCGGTTCCACAGGGACAGGATTCCCAGCATTCCCTGCTATCCCTGATCCTGGAAGCTTTTCCTGCTGCTCATCCCGCTGTTTCCCCACAGGCCTCCCAGGCTGGACATCAGCCACGTCATGGGATTGTCAGACCTGAGGAAAAAACTGCCAGAAGCTGCCTTTGGGAAAAGGAATTACACCGGGAATGAGGGTGAGCGTGAAACCTTCCAGTGGGATCCTCCTGCTGTGCCACGGGAATTGCCACAGGGAGTCGGGTCAGGGCCCTGTTCTGAAGGGATTACAGATAGGAAAATATCAGGGAATGTAAGAAAATACATGGAAAAGTACCAGGGCAGCTCAGGGATGTTTCCTGTCCACATTCCATGTGGTCTCCTGGTGTGATAGAACCCTCTTCCCAACAGAACTTCCTTAACCAGCCCATTCCTGGGACAGGAAAAGGTGGGAGACCCTGTTTAAAAAGCCAGGAATATTTTCCTGTCCACATTCCATGTGGTCTCCTGGTGTGATAGAACCCTCTTCCCAACACAGCTCCTCAACCAGCCCATTCCTGGGACAGGAAAAGATGGGATGCCCTGTTTGGAAAGCCAGGGATGTTTTCCTGTCCACATTCCATGTGGTCTCCTGGTGTGATAGAACCCTCTTCCCAAGAGAATTCCATAACCAGCCCATTCCTGGGCCAGGAAAAGGTGGGATGCCCCGTTTGGAGAGCCAGGGATGTTTTCCAGTTCACATTCCATGTGGTATCCCAGTGTGATAAACCCTCTTCCCAACAGAACTTCCTCAACCAGCCCATCCCTGGGACAGGAAAAGGTGGGATAAACTCCTCTTCCTAACAGAATTCCTTAAGCAGCCCATTCTTGGGCCAGGAAAAGGTGGGATACTCTGTTTGGAGAGCCAGGGATGTTTTCCTGTCCACATTCCATGTGGTCTCCTGGTGTGATAGAACCCTCTTCCCAA
>NW_021939121.1:100732-102037 GCF_001715985.3 Manacus vitellinus | reverse complement strand
TGGGATAAACCCCTCTTCCTAACAGAACTCCTTAAGCAGCCCATTCCTGGGCCAGGAAAAGGTGGGATAAACCCCTCTTCCTAACAGAACTCCTTAAGCAGCCCATTCCTGGGCCAGGAAAAGGTGGGATGCCCCCTTTGGAAAGCCAGGGATGTTTTCCTGTCCCCATTCCATGTGGTCTCCTGGTGTGATAAACCCCTTTTCCCAACACAGCTCCTCAACCAGCCCATTCCTGGGACAGGAAAAGGTTGGATAAACCCCTCTTCCCAACACAATTCCTCAACCAGCCCATTCCTGGGCCAGGAAAAGGTGGGATAAACCCCTCTTCCCAACAGAACTCCTCAACCAGCCCATTCCTGGGCCAGGAAAAGATGGGATGCCCCCTTTGGAGAGCCAGGGATGTTTTCCTGTCCCCATTCCATGTGGTCTCCTGGTATGATAGAACCCTCTTCCCAACACAACTCCTTGAGCAGCCCACTCCTGGGACAGGAAAAAGTGGGATAAACCCCTATTTCTAACACAACTCCTCAACCAGCCCATTCCTGGCCAGGAAAAGGTGGGATATTCTGTTTGGAGAGCCAGGGATGTTTTCCTGTCCACATTCCATGTGGTCTCCTGGTGTGACAGAACCCTCTTCCCAACACAGCTCCTCAACCAGCCCATTCCTGGGACAGAAAAAGGTGGGATAAACCCCTTTTCCCAACAGAACTTCCTCAACCAGCCCATTCCTGGGCCAGGAAAAGGTGGGATAAACCCCTTTGGAGAGCTGGGCTCCCATCCTGGAGGTGCCACAACCAGGATCAAATGCAGGGAGACAAAAATCCCCCTCCTTACCCCATCTCCCTATGAGATGGGAACCCTTTCCACCTCTTGGATTCTGGGAATCCAATATCCAACAGCACAAACCCACGGATTTGGAGAAGGAGGGAGAGAAATCCCAACGAGTTCTTTTTAAATCCCACTGTTCCCACCCATCCCTGAGGGACAGGAGCACCTCTTTGTTCAGAGTTTCACCCCAAAAAGCAGCATTTTAACACCAAATCCCCTCCCTCCTGCCCCCAGTCTGCTTCCAGGGGGTTTATTCCAGCCTGTATGAAGTGGAAATATCCAATGAGGATCAACATAAAATGGATCAGCTGGTAGAAAACCTGAAGGAAAAGGACTTGGTAAGTGTTTTAAAAGACTCCTGGGAGGGAAGTGGAGCTTGAACTCTCCAAACTCGTGTTAAAATTATTCCCAGTTAATGCAAAACAGGAGGAATTTCCCTGCTTTAATTATTATTTTATCCTCAAACGTGATTTAATC
>NW_021939121.1:94818-97411 GCF_001715985.3 Manacus vitellinus | reverse complement strand
GATAAATATTGAGAAATGGGGATAAATATTGAGAAATGGGGATAAATGGGGATAAATATTGATAACCAGTGATAAATAGTGATAAATGGTGGTAAATGGTGATAAATAGTGATAAATAGTGATAAATAGTGATAAATGGTGATAAATAGTGATAAATAGTGATAAATAGTGATAGATGGGGATAAATGGTGATAAATATGGATAAATGGGGATAAATATTGATAAATGGGGATAAATGGAGATAAATAGTGATAGTGATAATTGGGGATAAATGGAGATAAATATTGAGAAATGGGGATTAATTGGGGATAAATGGGGATAAATATTGAAAAATAAAGATAAATGGTGATAAATATTGATAAATGGTGAGAAATGGTGAGAAAGTGATAAGGCATGATAAAGAGATATAAGTGGTGATAAATGGTGATAAATAGTGATAAATATTGATAAATGGGGATAAATGGAGATAAATAGTGATAGTGATAAATGGGGATAAATATTGATAAATAATGATAAATGGGGATAAATGGAGATAAATAGTGATAGTGATAAATGGGGATAAATATTGATAAATAATGATAAATATTGAGAAATGGGGATAAATATTGAGAAATGGTAATTAAATAGTGATAAATGGTGATGAATATTGAGAAATGGTGAGAAATGGTGATAAATGGTGATAAATGGAGATAAATACTGAAAATGGGGATAAATGGTGATAAATACTGATCAATGGGGATAAGTGGGGATATGTGGTGATATGTGGTGATAAAGAGTGATAAATGGTGATAATATTGATAATTGGTGAGAAATGGTGATAAGTGGTGATAAATATTGATAAATGGATAAATGGGGATAAATGGGGATAAATACTAATAAATGGGCATAAATGGAGATAAATATTGGTAAATGGGAATAAATATTGAGAAATGGTGAGAAATGGGGATAAATTTTGATAAATAGTGAGAAATGGGGATAAATAGTGAGAAATGGGGATAAATATTGAGAAATGGGGATAAATAGTTATGGTGATAAATAGTGATAGTGATAAATGGTGATAAATACTGATAAATATGGATTAATAGTGATAAATGGGGATAAATGGGGATAAATATTGATAAATGGGGATAAATATTGATAATGGGGATAAATATTGATAATGGGATAAATATTGATAAATGGGGATAAATATTGATAGTGAGAAATGGTGATAAATATTGATAAGTGGTGAGAAATGGTGGTAAGTGGTGATAAATATTGATAAATTGTGATAAATGAGGTTANTAAATAGTGAGAAATGGTGATAAATATTGGTAAGTGGTGATAAATGGTGGTAAGTGGTGATAAATATTGATAAATTGTGATAAATGAGGTTAAATATTGATAAATGGGGTTAAATGGTGAGAAATGGTGAGAAATGGTGAGAAATAGTTATGGTGAGAAATGGTAATAAATATTGATAAATGGTGAGAAATATTGATAAATGGTGAGAAATATTGATAAATAGTGATAAATGATGATCAATGGTGAGAAACATGGATAAATAATTAATTTTCAGCTCCTTGAGGTGGCTGATGGGAGGCTGGTCCTGCAAAGCCTGGCTTAAATCCCTCAGCTGTGCTCAGGGGAGGCACTTGTCTCAGGGCAGAGCTCCCAGTGGGAAAGAAGGGAATTGTTTTTCCCTGGAGATAACAAGGGGGAAAGAAAGAAAAAACAGGGCTCCCTGCAAGGTCACAGCGTGGGGAGCAGAGGAAAGGAGGGGAAAAGGGGGAATTCTGCCTAAAAAACAGGGAGGACACAGGGGAGGGCCCCAAAATGTGCTGATTTTCCTGGAGAATAAACACAG
Source organism: Manacus vitellinus (assembly GCF_001715985.3). Lineage (NCBI taxonomy): Eukaryota > Metazoa > Chordata > Aves > Passeriformes > Pipridae > Manacus > Manacus vitellinus. The sequence continues at coordinate 95,565 of NW_021939121.1, read as the reverse complement.
GGAGCCTGAAAAAAGGATGGAAAGGGATTTTTGTGGTGACAGGACAAGGGGAGTGGCTTTAAACCCAAAGGGAGCAGAGGTTTTATAACTTCCAGGGACAAAGTTCTTCCTTCAGCATTGGGATACAGGGTGAGTCTGGAAGTTGGGTGAAGCCAAGGTGGTCATTTGGCATCTCAGGGTGACTTTGATGCCCAAATTCAGTGCCCTGAGCACCCAGAGATTGAGATCCTGCTGCCCAACCCCCTCTGGAGCAGAGGGATTTACCCCTGGAAAAGGCTGAGTGTGAGGAGAACAGGCCAAGGAGGGATTTCCCTTGTGGGACAGAAGGGGATGGAGACAGAGGAGGGCCTCAAAATGTGCTGATTTTCCTGGAGGATAAACACAGGGAGCCTGGAAAAAAGGATGGAAAGGGATTTTTGTGGTGACAGGACAAGGGGAGTGGCTTTAAACTCAAAGGGAGCAGAGTTTTTATAACTTCCAGGGACAAAGTTCTTCCTTCAGGATTGGGATGGGATACAGGGTGAGTCTGGAAGTTGGATGAAGCCAAAGTGGTAATTTGGCATCTCAGGGTGACTTTGATGCCCAAATTCAGTGCCCTGAGCACCCAGAGATTGAGATCCTGCTGCCCAACAGCCTCTGGAGCAGAGGGATTTATCCCTGGAAAAGGCTGAGTGTGAGGAGAACAGACCAAGGAGGGATTTCCCTTGTGGGACAGAAGGGGATGGAGACAGGGGAGGGCCCCAAAAT
>NW_021939121.1:85914-90986 GCF_001715985.3 Manacus vitellinus | reverse complement strand
CTGGTTCAAGGCAGGGTTTTGAGATGCAGATCGAGCTGGGAGGGGTGGGTGGGACCCCCGAGGCTGTGAAATTCCAGCCGATGGGATAACAAAGGGTACGAAGGAGGGGTCAGCGGCCACGTGGAGGGGCACCGGGAGACAGGGATCCATGAGGAAGAGCGGGACGGGAGCACGGGGAGGCTGAAGGTATAAATCCCAGGGGTTCCTTCGGCTCCTCGGGCTCTTCCCGCGTTTCCAGCCCCGGGAATGAGGTGTTTATGGAATCTGGGGCTGCGCCGCGATGGAACCGGGAAGGAAACTTGGGAGATTTGGGGGGTGGGGGGGAGTCCTGGAACCAGGTCATGGAGCTGCTGTTGGGAAGGGGCTGCGATCCCAGCAGGGAAAATCTGCGGGGCTGGTGTTGGGATGGCCAGGGAGGCTTGGGAATGGTGGGGCTGGGAAGTTTTCCCGACGGGTTTTTGGCAGAATCAGCTTTGGGAAATTATTCCTGCCTGGGGGGGTGTTTGTGTCCCTCATCCCGGAGCTGGAGCTGCTGGAAGTTGGGCGTGAGCAGGGGCACAACCCCAGCGAGCTGTAAATGGTGCTGCTCCCTACATTTAAACGAGTTTAAAAGGGAAAAAAATATCACAGATTCCATGTATTTTAGAGCTCTGAAATGCTGGATTTAATGGGAATTCGTGGAGCGAAGGGTCTTGGACCAACTCTGTGAGCCATCTCCCCCTGGAATTTCCTGCAGGATGGGGCTGGCTGATACAACACCAGCCTTTCCACCTGGGTTTAATTCACCTTAATCCACTCTTTCTGACTCCCACTCGCAGCTCCTTGTCACCCTCAGCAGTCACAAACATCCCTCAAACCCGGGACATCTCCCGGCCGGGGGGTTCTGGAGCTTCTCGTGCTCGAGGGAGCTGATTTGGGGTGGGGGTTAAAATTCAACCCTTTTTAACTATTTCCCCCCCTTTTCGCAGCGGAAAAACGCGCTCCGAGGGCCATCAGGAAATACGGCGACAAGAGGGACATCCCCTGGAAAGTGGCCTCCCTCCTGCCGGGGCTCCGCTACGCCCTGAGGAAAGCCGGGAGCTGCCCCTGGAACGACTCGGTCAGCGCCAGCACCAGGATCAAGCAGCACTTCCAGGAGTACGCGAAGCTGGGGCAGGACCCGGAGCCCGAGGGCGGCGACCACCTGAGCCTTCCCCCTGCGGAGGAGGGATCCAACCCCTTCCAGAGATCCCCGGAGAAGTCCCTGTGCCAGCTGCGGCACTACCTCCTCAACCCCAAGAGCTACACCCTGAAGCTGTCGGCGGCCACCGGCTGCTGAGAGGGGGACGGGCAGTCCCTGCTCGGCGCTGCTGCTGCTGCTCCTGCTGCTCCTGCCCCGCCCGCCGCTCCCAGGAGGGAATCCCCCAATTCCCGGGGCGGGGCAGAGCCCGAGGGAGGTTCCAGCGATCCCCGGGGGGAGCAGGGAAGGAGGAAATCCACCCGGCTCCTCATGAGCAGGAGGAGGGGCTCGGCGGAGCCTCCCGCGGGAGACGATGGCAGGAGCGCCAAGAGGAAACCCAGCGCCTCTCCCTCTTCCAAAAGGGCGGGATCCACAGGGAATTCCAAGGGGTCCTTGCTTAAGTTGGCCAACCTGCAGCTTCCACACGGGAGGAAAAGAGGTAAGGGCTGTGGATAGACTGACTTCATCCGAGTGGGATAGTCGGGGGTCACTTGGAGTCATCCCGAGGGCTGACTTCGTCCAGGTGGGATACTTGGAGTGCACTTGGAGTCATCCCAAGGGGCCCAGAGCTCCTGGCAAATCTGGGGTGGTGTTTCCACAGCCTCTTGTTCTCCTGGGAAGGAGAACTGAAGGGAAAAGAAGGAACTCAGAGCTAGGACAGGGAATGTCAGTGAAATGCCTGAGAGTGGGTGTTGTTCCCTTCCCTTGCTTCCAGGTGACAGGGACATCATCAGGTCATGGCAGTGAATTTATTACCAAATTATTATTTATTTATTGTTTATTTCTGACCATTTATTTATTACCAAATGATTATTTATTTATTTATTATTTATTTTTGACCATATATTAATAGAACAGAGCAGGATGATGAGAAGTGAAACAAATCCTACAAACACCTCTCCCCTTCCCAGGCTTGATTTTATTCCTGATTCCTCTTTAGTCTTTGCCATCCCCCAAGGTGCCCAGAGCAGGCACAGACCTCCTGGCAGCATCCAAACAAATCTGGGGTGGTGTTTCCACAGCCTCTTGTTCTCCTGGGAAGGAGACCTGAAGGAAAAAAAGAGGGAACCCAGGGAATGTCAGTGAAGGTGCCTGAGAGTGGGTGTTGTTCCCTTCCTTTGCTTCCAGGTGACAGGGACATCATCAGGTCATGGCAGTGAATGTATTACCAAGTGATTATGTATTTATTGTTTATTTATTACCAGTTATTTATTACCAAATGATTATTTATTTATTTATTATTTAATTTTGGCCATATATTAATAGATCAGAGCAGGATGATGAGAAGTCAAACAAATCATACAAACACCTCCCCCCTTCCCAGACTTGATTTTATTCCTGATTCCTCTTTAGTCTTTGCCATCCCCCAAGGTGCCCAGAGCAGGCAGAGACCTCCTGGCAGCATCCAAACAAATGTGTGGTGGTGTTTCCACAACCTCTGGTTCTCCTGGGAAGGAGAACTGAAGGAAAAAAAGAGGGAACCCAGGGAATGTCAGTGAAGGTGCCTGAGAGTGGGTGTTGTTCCCTTCCCTTGCTTCCAGGTGACAGGGACATCATCAGGTCATGGCAGTGAATGTATTACCAAATTATTATTTATTTATTGTTTGTTTATTACCATTTATTTATTAACAAATGATTATTTATTTTTTTATTATTTCTTTATGACCATATATTCTTAGATCAGAGCAGGATGATGAGAAGTGAAACAAATCCTACAAACACCTTCCCCCTTCCCAGGCTGAACTTTATTCCTGATTCCTCTTTAGTCTTTGCCATCCCCCAAGGTGCCCAGAGCTCCTGGCAGCATCCAGACAAATGTGTGGTGGTGTTTCCACAGCCTCTGGTTCTCCTGGGAAGGAGAACTGAAGGAAAAAAAGAGGGAACCCAGGGAATGTCAGTGAAGGTGCCTGAGAGTGGGTGTTGTTCCCTTCCTTTGCTTCCAGGTGACAGGGACATCATCAGGTCATGGCAGTGAATGTATTACCAAGTGATTATTTCTTTATTGTTTATTTATGACCATTTATTAGTAAATCAGAGCAGGATGATGGGAAGTCAAACAAATCCTACAAACATCTTCCCCTTCCCAAGGTGCCCAGAGCAGGCAGAGACCTCCTGGTAGCACCCAAACGAATCTGTGGAAATGTTTCCTCAGTCTTTTGTTCTCCTGGGAAGGAGAACAGAAGGAAAAAAAGAGGGAACCCAGGGAATGTCAGTGAAGGTGCCTGAGAGTGGGTGTTGTTCCCTTCCCTTGCTTCCAGGTGCCAGGGACACGAGCCCTGGCTTTATTCCCGTTATTAAATCCGAGCAGGATAACGAGAAGTCAAACAAATCTTACAAACACCTCCCCCCTTCCCAGGCTGAACTTTATCCCTGATTCCTTTATAACCTGCCCTTTTAACACATTCCAACCCCTAAAGACATGTCCTCCCTCTCCCCCCTGCCCCAGGTGCCGAGGTCCTGTCCGCCAAAATCGTCCGCAAATCCCCGGAGAAGCCCGCGGAGAAGGGAGACGACGCTCCCGGCATTCCCGACTCTCCCGATCCAGCAGCAAAGAGAGCGAAGGCTGCAGAGAGCCCAGACACCCCCAGTCCTGTTCCTGACCCCGTTCCCATTCCCATGGAGGTACCTCGTGCCGAGAGGGCCCCGACTCCGGTGAAAAACAGGGAGCAGGAAAGTCCGGAGCGCGACCCATCCCAAGCTCCAGGCGACGGCGGCCGAGCGGGAAGCGGTGAGAGTTCCCTGGTTTGCCTTGGGAAATCATTCCCTCAAAAGGCTGATTTGCCCAGTGATGGCAGTGAGAGGACAAGGGGATAAGGATTTTAACTGGAAGAGGCTAAATATTGGGATATTGGGAAGGAATTCCCTGGTGGTGCTGGCGCAGGGCGCCCAGAGGAGCTGTGGTTGCCCCTGGATCCTTGGAAGTCTCCGAGGCCGGGTCGGACTGGGCTTGGAGTAAGGTGGGATTGTGGAGTGTGTCCCATGGCAGGGGGTTGGAATTAGATGGTCTTCAAGGTCCCTTCCAACCCAAAGCATTCCATGATTCCATGATCCATCCCTGCCCTTGTGGGGTTCCCAGAGTGGATCTGGGATCCTTCGTGTTGGGTGGGTCCTGCTGAATCCCAGGATGTGCCAAAAATGCCACATCAGAGCGTTCAGCGGGAAGAAAATGCTCCATTCCCGTGTCTCACCCTCCAGGAAATTCCAGGTGGGCCATGGGACTTTTAGGACAGCTCTGGTTTAAGTGAGGTTTTACTGGAAGGGAGATTTTTGTGCTGGTTTTTAATCCCTCCTTTAATGACCCCACACTGGTTGTTTGACCTCGGGCCTGGAGCTGCAGTGAGGGGGCATTTTTGACACCAAAACCTAAATAAACTCCTATTTCTGTGCTCTGGCTGCCTTTGGGAACCCCCAGGTTTCTCTGTGTGTGTGCTCAGGGCTGTGTTATGAACAAATAATACACATTTTCTCTGTTTTAGAGGTTTGTTTTTTTTTAATAACTGAATGATTGGATGAATCACACGGAGTTTATCTCACAAATGGAGTCTGTCTGTTGAAAATGCTCCAACCACAAGAAAAAACTTTAAGCAAAATCAGAGTGATGAAGGAAACCTAAAACATCTGGGGTTGTATTTAAGTGGCCGAGGGAGGTTTTTGTTCCCTGTGAGTGCCAGGCCTTTTATTTCTTTCCTGAAGTCACTGGGATCCAGATTCCCAGCTCTGGATCATTTCCCAGTAGCCACGACCTCCATGCCCATGGAGATGTTTCAAGTGTGAGAAATCCATGTTCAGAGAATCACAGAATCACAGGATCAGCTGGGTTGGAATGTGTGGATCTCTGAGATCATCCAGCCCA
>NW_021939121.1:78000-82800 GCF_001715985.3 Manacus vitellinus | reverse complement strand
TGCCAGAGGGCAGGGTTAGATGGGATATTGGGAAGGAATTCCTGACTAGGAGGGTGGTGAAGGGCTGGAATGGATTTCCCAGAGAAGCTGTGGCTGCCCCTGGATCCCTGGAAGTGTCCCAGGCCAGGGCTCGGAGCAACCTGGTCCAGGGGGACTGGACAAGATTACGCTGAGAGGTCCCTCCCAACCCAAACCATTCCATGATTCCCGTGGCTCTGCAGCCAGAATTGGCCCTCAAAACCACCAATCCAAGTCCTCCAACCAACCCCTTGGGATCCTCTACTTTTACTTTTATTTCCTTTTTAAAAAAAAAAAAGCTGGAAACTCCCTCAGCCGATCCGTAGCCGGCGATCCCCGGCTCCCTCGGCGCCGAGCCCACGGAGACGTTCCAAGCGTGCATTTTCCCTTTCCCTTCCCCCAGGCCCTGGGACTGCAGCCTCCCCGAGACCGTGGAGGACATGAAGCTGATCCTGCACACGTGGGTGGCCCTGTTCTACAGGAGGCCCTCGGCGCAGCTCAACAGCTCGCGGAAGGTGGTGGAGCACCGCGACCCCAAGAAGTACGTCCTGCTCAACAGCTCCCAGCGCTTCTGGGACCTCAGCGACGACGACCTCGAGCCCCGCGGCCGCAAGACGTGCCCGGCCGACTCCAGGTCCGACCCCGACCAGACTCCCAGCAGCTCCGTGGATCCCGGCGCTCCCAGAAGAGGGTCTTCCCGCCGGGAGAAGGGCCGGCCGCGCTCGCGGGGCGACGCCAACGGCGCTGCCGGAGGTGTGGACAGCACGGTGTCCTCCTCCTCCGGGGAGCTGCCCGGCGAGGAGGAGGAGCCTTCCTCCACCAGCTGTCCGGAGAGCGCTCCCGAGGAGAGCATGGATGAGGGAGAGGGGCAGCCGGGAATCCCCGAGGACGTCTCGAGCGGCACCGCGGTGAGTGTGGGGTCGGGGACACTGCGGTGAGTGTGGGGTTGGGGAGGACACAGCTCAGCAAGGCACATTCCTGCTCCTGCTCCCAGAGGGGTGGGATGGATGTCCTGCTTTGGGGCTCTCCTGGAGGCAGGGAATGCGTGTCCCAAATATCCTGCAGGATTTATTCGGGACACACTCGGAGCCACCCATAGAAGAAGCTTTCAGGCCACAGTCCAGCTGTGGGTGTTCCTCTTGGATTGAGCTGGCATTCCCAGCCTCTGGCATGAGCTGCCTATCCCTGTCCAGAGGAGTGGGGCCTTTATATGGATGCTCTCCAAGAATCCCAAAGAACTAAATGCCTGTTCCTGGCTGGAGTGTGAGCTCAGGCAAGGTGTGAGCCCTTAACTGAGGGAAGAGAGGAACCACAAACATCCCGTCCCATTCCCAGGCAGGGAATCCTTTGCAGCGTCCCCCTCATCCCTGTGGGGAGATCCATTAATATTCCATTCTGGAGAGAGCTTTTCAATCCAATTTTTGCCGTTCCTCCAGCCTGCAGAGGGTCAAGAGTGGATAAACACAAACCAGGGGCATTTTTCAAGCCTGAATTCCGGGCCTAAAAATCTTTAATTTAAAGCTTCTGCTCCGAACAAAGGAGCAGCTCCCATGGGAAAAATCCCAGGGTTTTTTGTTGGGTTGGTTGGTTTTGCTTCTCCTGCAGGGGCATCTCAACCCCTGAGTTTGCCTCCCATGAGGAATAATAACCTCTGGATTGTGTCGTTCCAGGAGGAGCCGCCGGATGCCGCGATCACCCCCGGCCCTTCCGAGGAGCCGGGACGTGCCAGCGAGCGCCCGGCTGTGCCAGGCGTGGAAAACCCCCGCAGCCCGGCCCCCAATTCCAGTGCAGCTCCGTGCACAGCCAGCCAGGATGGAATTCCAGGAGATGGGGAGCAGCAGGAGAGCCAGCGGGAGGCGGGAGCAGGGCGTGGTTCTCCCAGGGATTCGGAGAGCGCGGGAGATGCCGGACACGGCGCGGAGGTTGAGGACAGCAGGGGCAGCAGCCGGGCCACCGGTGATCCACGGGATTCCATGCCCTTGGAAGCGAGTCCTGGAAGTGCGAGCCGTCCACGACGCGCCCGCGATTCCGTGCCCTTGGAAGCGAGTCCCCGGAGTGCCAATCTTGCCGGAGCCAGCGAGGAAGGGCTGGAATCACAAGACCCCTTCGGACACCTGGAGAAAGAGGAGGGAGAGTTGGAGGAGGACAAGGAGGAGAACGAGGAGGACTTTGAGGAAGTCCTGGGGTCTGTGGACTTGGTGTTGTCCGAGAGCAGCGACACCGAGATGGAGAGCGAGCACAGCGACCAGAAAACAGGGAATTCCCCACTTCCAGAGGACTTTGCTGCTCCTGGAGAGGACTCTGTGCCCAGCCCCTCCTCCTTGGCATCGCCCTGCTCGGGCAGCTCCACACTGGTGATGTCTGACGGGACTTGGACTGGGAATTGGAGTGGGATTGACTCTCCAGGGCTTCCTGGGGAGAGGGCACCGAGCGTGGATGAGCCCCCGGAGCCCTGGGATGCTCCGGCCACTCCGTGTTCGGAGACAGGCGGTGTTGGTGTGGCCAGTCCAGCCCATGTGGGGTCACCCCAGGACAGTGGGGAGATGATCCCACCTGATCCAGGCCTTTTCCACGGGGCACAGCCAGACAGTGTTACAGGCAGCCCAGAACCAGCTGGAGAGACACTCGGGAATGACTTGGAGCAGAAGGACAGGGATCATGTGCCTGCTGAAGAAAGGTGGGAATCTTCGGATGTGGGGTCACCCCGTGACAGTGGAGAGACGTTCCCACCTGATCCCGGCCTTTTCTATGGAGCACAGCCAGACAGTGTTACAGGCAGCTCTGGAGCTGCTGGAGAGACACTCGGGAATGACGTGGAGCAGAAGGACAGGGATCACGTGCCCGCTGCCGGGAACAGGGACGGCCTGGAGTCCCCACACAGCCAGGGACTGGCACTGCCCTTGTCCCCTCACTCCAGCTCTGCCTGCCTGATGTCTCCCGATGGATCCATCGATCCCAGAGCTGCTCCAGAGGACCGGGAGACCACGGCAGGCTTCCCGTCGCCGTCACGGCGCGACCTGGGCGGGAGCAGCCGCTTTTCCCGGGAACAGGGAGATGATGTCGGTGCTGATCCCGGGGAACCAAACCAGGAAAGGAGCGAGGTTTTGGGGGAAGAAGAGCCTGGCAGCCCTTGTTCCAACGGCACAGGAGTGCCGGATGATCCCATGGGAGCAGGTGGTGGCCAGGACTTCCCCTTGGACTACAGAGCCGCGGGAGGTGATCCCGGGGCTGGGGAGGGTGAGGATGTGTGTCCTGGTGCAGAGAATTCCCCCAGGAGCGACAGAACGGACACGGAGATGGGGGGTGACACTCCACAGGAGCCAGAGATGCCTCTCCATGCCCCCCTGGAGTCAGAGCCCTCCTCCTTGGAGAGGGAAGGGATGTCAGCCCTGGAGGAGCCCCCCGGGCAGCGGCGGAGCTTCCCACACAGCCCCTCCCCATCCAGCCCTGGATACTCAGGTCCTGCTTCTCCTGCTTATCAGGAAGACACAGAACCCCCCAGCTCGGAGCAGAGCCCGTGGGAGCCAGCCCTGGGCCAGCCCTGGCATTCCTGGGAGGAAGGAGGCGCTCCAGAGGGGAGTGTGGGTGCCCGGAGCCTGGAGGGCTCCGTAAATCCCAGATGTTCCGGGGGGGTGATAAGATACCCGGCTCCACGCCCCGCGGGGCGGGCACGGGGCTCCCCTGTGGATGTGCTTCCAAGGGAGCCAAGATCCAGGTCTCCTCCTCTTCCACACAGTCTCCAGGATGGTCTCCACAGCGCCGAGCCGGGCTCAGTCCTGGATGTGTGTCCCGGGATGGTCCCTCCCGGCACGGATCCGGCTCCGGACGATACCTCGTGGTCCTACTCCCCCTGTGCCAGCCCCGGGAGCCAAAGGGAGGATCCCATCCCACCTGAGGACTGGGAAGAAGGAAGAAGCATCCCCCTTTCCAGCGCTCCATCTTCTCCAGAGGGGGATTTTCTCGATCCGTGGCATGAGCCCCGCTCCGCGTGGGAGGACAGCGGATCCGAGGAATTCCCTGATCCCGGGGATGAGGAATCCGAGGCATTCCCTGATCCACACCGTGCCAGCAGGGACATGGGACCCCAGGCATTCCCTGATGCACACCGTGCCAGGGCAGAGGTGGAGGAGGGGGAAATCCTCACTTCCCCCATCCCCGCGTTGCCGTTCTGCGAGCACAGGGATCCCTCTGGGGAAAGGCTGGAGTTCAGCGACGCTGAGGACGCTCTGGACACGTTCCCGAGGGCACAGCAGCTCCTCAGCAGGGACACACGCAGGGCCGTGGCCTTCCAGGATCCATTGGACCTTTCATCCAGCGACTCCGAGCAGGAATACTTTGGGAGGAACCCACGCCCCCCGCTTCCAGCCAGGGCTTCCCGCGGCGCGAGATCCGTGGACGCCGCGGGCACCAGGACAAACGGCAACGACTCCTCCGTGGAGGGGCAGGGAGAGGGCTGGGGCCAGGGCGTCTCCAGGGATTCCCGGCGCTCCGTGATCACCCGGCACCGCCGGGAGAGGCCTGGGAATTCCCAGACTCCGAGGAGGCGGCGGCGCCGCCCGGGGGAGTCCCATTTGTTACGGAACAACTTGCTGGGCGACTGGAGGGGCTCCGAGGAGCTCACCCAGAACACCCTGGACATGGAGTGTCTCCGTTTCCATTATAAGCTAAACCAGGTCCTTGGGAATAGGAAACCGCCCTTTTCTACCTCCGAGAGCATCTTCCCGAGAGACTTTTCCCGGCGGGACCCTCCGCAGGGCAGGAGCCCCTTGCAGGTGACCATCC
>NW_021939121.1:76633-77645 GCF_001715985.3 Manacus vitellinus | reverse complement strand
ACCACGTGTTGGAGTCCATGTCTCTGGGTGAGTCGTGGGCCTCTCACCTGGACACAAGCATGGTGCTGTCCCTTTCCTTCCCTTCCCTTTGGCCTTGTCCACTGGTTTACTGTCACATTCCCAAACCTTTCCGTCGGTCCTCTGCTCCGCCTTGGAGTGGGGAAATCCGTGCCCTGTGTTGGACATTTGGATCCCACCTGGATAATGGGTCCAGGTCAGGGGTCCCCAAAAACATCTGAGTACAGTGGAGGGTTGTACAAGGACATTCAGCCTGGAGAATCATGGAATTATGGAATGGGTTGGGTTGGAAGGGACCTTGAAGGGCATCTAGTTCCATCTTGGCCACGGGCAGGGACACCTCCCACTATCCCAGGTTGCTCCAACCTGGCCTTGGACACTTCCAGGGATCCAGGGGCAGCCACAGCTTCTCTGGGAAATCCAGTCCCTCCCCACCCTCCCAGCCAGCAATTCCTTCCCAATATCCCACCTAAAATGACTCTCTCTGAGTTTCAAGTCCAACTATTAACCCAGCACTGCCCCATGTCCCCAAGTGCCACATCCACAGGGATTTTAAATCCCTCCAGGGATGGGTGCTCCACCCCTGCCCTGGGCAGCCCCTTCCAATGCCTGACCACCCTTTTTGGTGACAAAATTTTCCCTGATATCCAACCTCAACCTCCACTGGCACAGCTTGAGGCCGTTCCTTCTTAATCCTGCCAGCTGAACATCCCCCGGGCCAAAGCAGGGAGTGGGAGTTGAGGCAGCCCAGGCTGGGAATTCTGGGAAGGGGGATTCCACAGGGGGATTAGCAAAGAGGCCCCATCCGTGTGAGAGGCTCCATGTGGTTTTCCATAAGGTTTTTAGGGATGAAGGTCAGTGGTTTCTTCACTGGGTGGAGTCCCAGCAGTGCTTGGACAGCCACCACCATCCCACCACAGTGCCAGGACAGCCACCATCCCATCCCATCCCATCCCATCCCATCCCATCCCATCCCATCCCATCCCATCCCATC
>NW_021939121.1:73682-74849 GCF_001715985.3 Manacus vitellinus | reverse complement strand
CACCCCTGGGAGGTGGAGCAGCAGGAACTGGGATCTGGAGAGGATCAGCTGGGCTGAAATGTTGTCTGGGATGTGATCCCAGACCAGGCACTCTGCTGCACCTCCATGAGGGCACTTCCCTCTCTCAGGGAGTGTTATACAGCCTGGAAGGGCTTGAGGAGAGGCACAGGTTTCCTTGGAGGAGCTGCACATTCCCAAAGCAGCCTGAGCTCCCTCCCCACCAGCTCATCCCAGCTCCACACTCCAGGAGCTCAGAGCACCTTCCCAGGCTTCCCCCACCATCTCTCTGCTGTTTCTTCTCTGTCCCATCCCAGGTGGGATTTGGGGGAGGGATGAGGAGCCCGGGGTCGGTGCAGGGGAGGAATTGCCACCACAATTCCCACCCCTGGTCCCTTTGGAGCATTGTGATGAACTCCCCTCGTCCTCCAGCTCGGAATTACCCGTGGGCTGCATCCCCCGGGGTGTGCGTGCTCCGAGTGGAGCCTTATCCATGGGCCACAGTGTCTGCAAGGGTTTATTCTGCTGTGGCACAGACTGACCCACAGCCACAGCTGCCTTGAGGTGGCCCTGTTCCTTCCTGGCCTTGTATCCATGGGTGACAATTCCTGCAGCACTGGACTTGCTCCGGCATCCCTTCAGGAGTGTCCCTGCTCCAGCATGGCCTTATCCCAGGCTGAAGGCCCTGGGATTATCCAGCATGGGAAAGTGAGGAAAACTCGTGGATTGGGACAAAGGCAGTTTAATAGGGAGAGCAAAGCTGTCACAGCAGCAAAACCAAGGATTTCATTCCCTGCTTCCCATCCCAGGCAGGTGTTCAGGCTCCATCATGGGAACAAACAGCGTCATTCCAAACAAGCATCATTCCAAACACCTTCCCCTTCCTTCTTCTCCTCCCAGCTTTATATCCTGAGTGTGATACCAAAGGGTCTGGAATGTCCCTCAGGATCAGCTGTCCCTGCTTTATCCCCTCCCAGCTCTCTGTGCCCCCCCAAACCTGGTGGGGAAGGGGGAGCAGGGAAGGCCTCGGCTCTGCCAAACCCCGATTTCCCAACAGCTCCCAAACCCAGACCACAGGGATAAAAATGAACCCATTCCCAGCCCAAACCAGTCCAAACCAGCACAAACCAGCACAAACCAACACAAACCAGCACAAACCAGCCCAAACCA
>NW_021939121.1:70150-70999 GCF_001715985.3 Manacus vitellinus | reverse complement strand
AGGTGTGTATGTCACAGGTGAGGTGTGTATGTCACAGGTAGGGTGTGTATGTCACAGGTACAGGGTGTGTATGTCACAGTTAAGGTGTGTATGTCACAGGTACAGGGTGTGTATGTCACAGTCAGGGTGTGTATGTCACAGTTAAGGTGTGTATGTCACAGTTAAGGTGTGTATGTCACAGTTAAGGTGTGTATGTCACAGTTAAGGTGTGTATGTCACAGGTGAGGTGTGTATGTCACAGGTGAGGTGTGTATGTCACAGGTACAGGGTGTGTATGTCACAGGTAAGGGGTGTTTGTCACACTCAGGGTGTTTATCCCACGAGTTACAGGGTTTGTATCTCCCATGTCAGACACCCCAAGGTGTTGAATTTCCTGGGATGTGCTGGAGGAGGCCCCAGGATCTCCCCATTTCCCCCCGTTCCTGCTGGAATCCCTTTCCTGGTTTCTGGCTCAGTCATTCCAAGGGAACAGATTTTTGGGAGCCTCCTGCACTCCTGAATTTTGGGATCCCATGGATGGCATCACCTCCCACTCCATTCCTGGCCTTCCTGGGCTCAGGCTCTTTGCCAGGGGCTCTGCTCCCGCTCCCAGGACAGGGAACAGTGGGATTTGGGGATATCCTCTGCAGGTTTGGGAATTCTGCATCTGTGGGAATTCACGGGGCTGCTCCTTCCCTTGCAGAAAACCCTGGAGCGAGGAGGGAGGTCCTGGAGAGCAAAGGGATCCTGGTGGCTGACGTGGGCTCCTTCCTGGGCACCCTGCGGGGCGTGGTCGCTCCTTTCCAGAGGAGCTACTGGTGAGGAGGGAAAGCCTGGGAACAGTCCCAGAAATCTGGGAGCAGCCACTGG
>NW_021939121.1:67875-69381 GCF_001715985.3 Manacus vitellinus | reverse complement strand
AGTGGGAAACACTCCAGTACTTTTCCTGGGAATCTCCTCAGGAGTGCAGGAGCAGAGCTCCAACCTGCGCCGCCTCTCTCTGTTGCAGGTGACAAAGTCCAGCCAGGACACGGCTCCTCCCCACGGTGGCACCAGTTGGGGCATCCCAACCCTTCTGGGACACCCCAACCCTTCTGGGACACCCCAACCCTTCCGGGACATCCCAGCCCTTCGGGACATCCCAACCCTTCCAGGACATCCCAACCCTTCGGGACACCCCATCCCGGCGGATGCTCCCTGTGGCGCGGGAAGGGCCGTCCGAGGTCTGCCCGGAAAACCTGACTGGGAGGTGGCCAATCCAACCCCCCCTCCCCAGGGGTTTATTCCTTGTTCCAGGGGTTTTATTCCCTGTTCCAGGGGTTTTATTCCCTGTTGCACCCCAGGACCGAGGTCGTTGTAAGGCGGCAGGTTAATTATTGGAGCGTTTCCCAGCGTTTTCAGTGCCGCTGACATCGGAAGAAACAGGAAAATGGATCTCCAGAAAGCCGTTTTTACTTGAAGGAAGGTCCGGAAGGACAATTAACCCCCCTCCCCACGGGGTAGTTCCTGTGCCCTGCCCTCCTACACTACATTTCAGCTCACCCCCCCGTTGCCTCACGGTACCATTTCCCTGCTGGGACTCCATCCCGGCACATTCCAGCACCTGGAATTCCTGTAAATAGCCGGGATATAGGAACGAAATAAAAGCTCTTATTTATGGGGGCCGGGATGGAGACGCAGGGCCGGTGTTTGTCCTCTTCTATTTTGGGTTTTTTTTAAATGAGAGCGTTGCAGTTGTCCTTCTGTTGGGGACGGATTTGTAAAGAGTTTGAATAATAAAACCTCAAAACAAAGGAAGTTTGTTCTGTGTTAGCTCCAACCTGGAGGATCCCACGGGAAGGGGAGAGGGAACAACACGGTGGAGGCTCCTGGATGAACGATCCCATCCTGCTTCCCAGGAATAACGAGGCTACAGCAGAGAGGGATAACGGGATCATTTAAGGGAAGGTTTGTTTTCCACCTGCTCTGGGCCTTGGCTTTGGGAAGACTCGGCTCTGGGCATGACCCAGCTCCAGGGAGGAAGCACAAGGCCCAGGAGAGCTGAAAACGGGAAGGTGGTTCCTGGAACTGCAGCCCCGGGAAGGGGAAGTGCCAAAAGCCCCGGCAGGGAGGGGGAAGGGGCAGGTTTGGCTCAGCTTTGTGCCTGCGGTGGGGTCAGGAGTCCCAGTTCCTCCTCAGCAGCAGCCTGGGAGCGGAGCAGCACCGGCCGGAGGGTGTTCCAAGGTATTTCCTCCTTTTTCCTGGCACTTGGCAGCGCTGTGTCCAAACACAAGCCCTGCTCCTCACTGTCCAGCTGTGCCCAACAGCTGGATGGTCCAGGCCCCCAGATCCCAGCCAGGGATCCCTAAGGAGCATCTCTTACCCAGGGAGAGCCCTGGAGGAGCCTCAAGAGCAGGAATTAGTTATTGCTGCTTCCAGCAAGTGCCA
>NW_021939121.1:63128-65380 GCF_001715985.3 Manacus vitellinus | reverse complement strand
TTGATCTCCTTCTCTGGCTCGGGGGTCTCCACGGTGGTGCTGGCGATGGCGATGTACTTGCCCTGCGCCGCCACGTTGTGGGCAGAGGAGATCATGCACACGTAGATGTCTGCGGGACGTGGCACACGCCAGGATCAGCAGCAGGGACAGCAAACCCTCCTCCAGCCTCAGCCTCTGCCCACCCAGTACCTCCTGGGGCAGGCCAGCCTTGGCCCACGGCCCTGGGTGCTCTCAGTGCCCCGGCTGAGGGGCCTGGGCGTGAGGGAGGGCTCCAAAACTCAGCTCACTGGGGCTCTGATGGCTCCTGAAACCCAGCAGGGTCCCCACCCCACTGTTCAAGGGGGAGGAAGCACCTCCACAGCTCTGTGGTGGGGTTTAACTCCCCTCAGCCCCTTCCACACCTCCAGGGTGGGGTTTAACTCTCCTCAGCCCCTTCCACACCTCCAGGGTTGGGTTTAACTCCCCTCAGACCCTTCCACACCTCCAGGGTTGGGTTTAACTCCCCTCAGACCCTTCCACAGCTCTGGTTGAGTTTTAAGTCCCCTCAGTCCCTTCCCTACCTCCAGGGTTCAGTTAAACTCCCCTCAGGCCCTTCCACACCTCCAGGGTTGGGTTTAACTCCCCTCAGCCCCTTCCACACCTCCAGGGTTAGGTTTAACTCCCCTCAGCCCCTTCCACACCTCCAGGCTGGGGTTTTAACAGCCCTTCCAGCCCCGTGTTTCTTTTCCACTTGGCCAAACCCCCCCTTAGACCGAAACCTCTTCCACACCCTCTGCTCCAACACCAGCCCTCGCCCTCCCAGAGCACCTCACCCTCCTCACCCACTTCTCCCGGGCCGGGGCACTTCCCTCCCGCAGGTTCCTCCCGTGGTTTTCCCACCACAGGCTTCTCCCACCTCCCCCATCCCTGCTCAGAACCAAAGCCCAGCCTTGCCAGGGCCGGAAAACCCCTGGGCAAGGACAGCAGTGCCCGTTTTCCCACGTGGTTCCCCCTGCCCAGAGCTGCCCCCGCACCTGATTTCCGGTTGACCTGGTTCTGTGGAATGATGATCTGGCAGGAGTTGGCGTCGTTGGTGTTCTTGATGGGGTGGCTCAGGATGCAGATGACCCGGATCACCTGGCCCACCTTGGTCACGCGGTCCGACACGTAGCTGGGGTCGCAGATGAGCTGTTTGCAGCGAGCCACCTGGGACAGGGGGGGACACGGGACACCAGGACACCTCACAACTCCCTTTTCCAGGAATTGTTTAACAGCTGACCCACCTGGAGCCCCCAGGCCACCCACACTCGGTCACATCGCTCCGTGGTGTGGGTTGTCACCTCCACTCCCACATTTCCACCCCGAGGGGACACGTCACCAAGAGCTCAGCTGCCCCTCAAGCACCTGCTTCAGCCAGGAGCACATGGAGAGCTTCCCACATTTCCACCCTGAAGGGACATGTCACCAAGAGCTCAGCTGCCCCTCAAGCACCTGCTCTGGTCAGGAGCACATGGAGAGCTTCCCACATTTCCACCCCGAGGGGACATGTCACCAAGAGCTCAGCTGCCCCCCCGAGCTCCTGCTCCAGTCAGGAGCACATGGAGAGCTTCCAAGCATTCCCAGTTTTGTGTCTCCAGGTGGGGAAGCAGCTGCAGGAAGGCCACGTGCCAGCTGCTGAAGGGCAGGGCTGGGTGTCCAGGTTAGACACAGGAACATGGAATAAACCCCTTCCTGATTTACTCAGTTATTCAAGGACAATCCTGCCAGGGCATGGATACTCCATCCCAAGCCTTGGAAAGGGGCTCTTGGATGGATCCTCCTCATGAGGACACCAACGTGCCTCGAGTGAGCTGGAGAACAGCACCAGCCCAGCAGGTCTGGCCCTTGGGAAAACAGGGTTTCTACTGCAACTGTTCAATCTATGGCCAAAAGGCTCAGTTTTTAGGGGAAACATGGAGGGTAGGGAGTAAGGAATGAATCCAAGGCACTGTACCTCCCCTTCAGACTTCACCCCGACCACTTTGCCGTTCTCGATCACGATCTCCTCGATGGGCTTGTTGAGCATGTAGGTGCCTCCATAGATAGCGCTGAGCCTGCAGGGGGAAACTTCCACAGCTCCAGGCTGGGTTTAACCCCCCTCAGCCCCTTACACAGCTCCAGGGTGGGGTTTAACTCCCCTCAGTCCCTTCCACAGTTAAAGAGTGGGGTTTAACTCCCCTCAGCCCCTTCCACACCTCCAGGGTCGGATTTAACTCCCCTCAGCCCCTTCCACA
>NW_021939121.1:53892-58653 GCF_001715985.3 Manacus vitellinus | reverse complement strand
CCTCCCAGCCAGGAATTCCTTCCCAATATCCCATCTAACTCTCCTTGAGCTTAAGCCCATCCCCCTTGTCCCATCACTTCCAACCTCAAACACGACACTGGACAGGGCAATTTATAATTTTTCCACAACCTGGGAGGCAAGACTGGACTTGCTGGAGCAGGAGGGCAGAGGCAGCACCCCCTGCTCCTGCCAGGATGAGTCTCTTGGGAGACCAAACAGGAACATCTGCCACGGACAAGGCTCAGACCTCCAGACCCGGAGCCTTGACTGCAGGAGTCACTTTATCACGAGGCTTTTTAGAGGTGCCACTGAACACATCCCACACCCAGAGCTCCTGGAATGCCCTCCACCAGCTCCTAAGGGATTTCCTGAGCCACTGTGAACGAGCAGCGGTTTTATTGGAAGAGGGGTGAAATTTAAGCAGGCAGCAATTAAGGTTTGAGTTGTAATTAGTCGCTCTAATTTGCCTGGGACGTTCTTCCACACGCACAATTCCAACAAGGATCCAACCTTAAGTCTTTATGGCAGAGCTGGGAGCACAAAACCCCAGAGGTAAAAACCTCTTATTCCACCAGATTCTCACCAGAGGGGCCACCAGAACAGGCAGCTCCGTTGGGAAGCTCCAAGAAAAACTGTCACTCAAGGTTCAGGAAGCCCCAGGCTACAACTCCCAAGTGGTGTTTAAAGTCAGAGAGGTGCAGGAGAACCCTGAGGATGCTCCTTAAAACATGAGGAGCACCAAGAACACCCCGAGATGTGGGGTTTGCCTCTATTTAGGGACAGGAGCCCCAGGAGGACAGGAAGAAGGTGCAGCTACTCACTGGATGCCAGAGCTTCTGCCTCGGTGGAGGGGACTTTGTAGATCTTCCCCCCCTTGTAGACGAAGCTGCCCTCGATCACCTTGAAGTCCAAGTAACGAGTCACTTCTGTGTAGAGCAGCATCTTCACCAACTGACCTGCAGGAGGGTTTGGCACAGGTCAGACAGCTGGGCTGGAGCCAGAGCTGCTCCCAGGGCAGCCCTTCCAAACCCTTCCACGTTCAACTCCCGCCGCACACCAGAGGTGAGCCGGGACTAGAGCGACCAGGCCTTGCCTGGGATCTCTCTAACCCTGAGCCTGAGTCTGGCACCACACAAGACATCCATGCCCTGGTGCCTCAGGGATGAGATTCCAGCAAAAAGGGGTTGGGTTTTGGCAAAGGGACATCTGGGAGCCCAGGATCACTCACCGTTAGCCATCAGGAATTTCGGAATGAGGTCCACGTTCCAGTCTCTTCCCCGCCCCATGGATTCTGGTGGAGTCCCCGGGAGATTAAACCTTTTGTAGAGCTTTGGGGAGAGAGAGAGAGAGAACACAGAACTTATTGTAGCTCCCTGGGTGTCACTTCTCCCACACATGGACACACTTTCCACCCCCATGGCTCTCAGCTGAACACAAGCCCTTCAGAGCCGGTTTTTGGCCCGAGTTTCATCTCCAGTTTGACTCCTGATGCAGCACACAAACACATCCAGGAAGCTGGGACAGTGAGAACCAGGCAGAGTTATTCTGCTCTTCCAGTCTTTCCTCCTCCAAGGCTTAAAGTTTGGGAATTTAAAACCTGAGGAAGCGAAATACTGTGTAATGTGAGGTATCTCAGTCAATATTTACAGTTTAGTTGGGGTTTTAACACCCTGCTGTTGGGCATTACAGGTCTGGAGTGCTCCACGCTGGAATTCCAGCTGGGAATTACAGAAAACAAGCGCTGTCTACAACCACAAACACACACACTGGTGTCTCCCCTGTATTAACACCATAAAACATCCTCGCTCCAAGGAAACCCTGAAGAGTTAATTACGTGGGAATCCACCCCTGGGATAACTGGGAATAAAGCCCCTTTTCCAGCAGCAGGTGCCAGCTCCACACTTACATCTTCCAGGGGTGTAATGGATGCACTTTCCCCTCCATAGTAGGAGTTACGATCCATGTGAAGGACCTTCTTCCCGTTCACGGACATGATCCCGGAGAGGATGCATTCCTGCAGAAAGGAAGGGATGCAAGGGATGTGTTAGTGCACTGGAGCCTCCTCCTTCCCAGTTTTCCTAAGGAAGAGCACGTTCAGGCAGCTGGCTGCGTGCAGGGAAACAAACACTCTGGAATTCAGACACCCCTTGGAAGCAGATCAGCCCCTCGCCAGGTCTGTGTGCCCCGGGCAAGCCAACCAAGGGGTTAAAACTACACAGCCACCACCTCCACTGAGGACATTCCTGGGAATTTCATGCATTTAGGGCAGATTTGGAAAACCTCTCCTCCTAAGCCACCACCTGCCAACTTAAGGACGAGGCAGCAGGAGCATGGAATCTTACTTGGACTTCTCCTCAAAACCTCAACCATTAATATTTGCCACGCTGGGACACACAGGAGAACCAACAGCTTCTCTTTATCTATTTATAAAGAATAAATGAAGGCATTTGGCAGGTTTATCACCTCAGCAGAGGCCTTGCTGTCCTTGCTCTGCATCCAGAGATTCCTTGGAGCAGCTGATCAGCTGCTGGGTCTGAGACTCAGCACAGAGCACACACACACACAAGCTGCGACCTGCAGAACCAGCTGAGGCCTGGCTAAATCCCCACCAAACACAGCTCTGGCATTCACAGCCAAAGAGCTTAAGGAAAACTTGAATGTCTGCGTGCCTAGGACAGCTTAGCAGGGAGGTTTTACTGATCTTGCTCTGCCTCAGCTCCCCCCAAGAGCAGAACCATGTGTGCAGCTGAGCTCTTGCTCACCATCAGCAAGGCCTAACTGGGAGGTCTCGGCCACATCTCACGTCATGGGTGGGTCAACCTGGGCTACCGGAATGTTCCCTGCCTGGAAGGGGTGGGACTGGATGGGCTTCAAGGTCCCTTCCAACCCCAACCATTCCATGATTCTGCATTCACCATTCAGCCTGTAAAACCCCCCATCCATCTGCTGGGGGATGCCACCACTCCCAGGAGTGGGGAAGATGTTCTCTCACAGCTTGGCCCTCCTGGCAGAGATCCGTGTCTCCCTGAGATCCTTCACTCCACGAGCACCTTTCCCAGGACTCTCCTCCTGTGTCTTTCCCCCCCCAACTGGGTTTCAGGAGCTTTATTTCCACCACAGCAACCCTGGCCAAGGCAGGTGTTGCTCAGTCACACGAGGCAAACCACAAACACCAGAAGTCTCCTGCTGCGTCTTGTTTACCCGCTGCGTAAATCCCGACTCCAGGCAACCCTCGGTGTACAGGAAGCTGTAAAATCATCTACAACTTCCCCAACCCCTCCCAAGGTAGCTTTGAGGGGGGGTTATTTGGTTCTGAAGGTGTGGGGGTGGTTGGCAGGGATTGCTGGCACGAGGGGTTTGCTGTCCAGGCACTTCCAGGTGGCCACGGGCAAACCTTCTCTTGCTGGGACAGCAAGGCACTGCTGGCCAGTCTGTCACCCACCAGGGTGCCACCCTCATCCAGCCAAGGAGCTGAGGACAAAGCTGGAGCTGCCCAGTGCACGGCAAGGACGCTCCACAGTGAATCCCTGGATGGCAAACACGGTGCCCACACGGCTCTGTGATCACCAGCTGGGTCGAGAAGAGCTGGCCACAAAACCTCCTCCCGGCACCTTCCACACAAGTCCTACAAGGCTCCTCCTGTTTTCCCACGCAGGCTGGAGCAAGCAGAGAGCCCCAGACCCTCTGCTAAGACACTCCTCAAGGCCTCCAAGGGCGAGGAACCGCCGGAGCGAGGGTGGCTGCGGGGTGTCAGCTCTGCTGTCACTGGTTAGCCACCTCTGCCAGCTCCTCCCAGCCCTGGCCTCGGGCTCCCTGCTCCACCCTGGAACGTCCCACCAGCTCTGCCAGATGGTGGCACAGGGCTCCGAGAGTGTCCACGCTGGAAGCCAACCAGGATTTCACACCAAATGAGTCTCAAAGGCAGGAATTAAACCACAGCAGAAGTTCCAGTGGCTGCTCTTGCTGTCAGCTGATTTCCTGCCTCCATTTAACTTCAAAGCAGCCCTCGCTCCATCTTCCCAGGGATGCACACAGCCAGCCTGTATCCCTTCCCCAGGTTGGATTTAGGTACCAGCAGGAGATATAAGAGCCCTTAAGTACCTCCTCCATCTTCTTTCCTACCCATTAAACACCCCTACAGGCACTGAGGTGGAGATATCCCGCTCCTATTTCATCCAAGGCTCGTTAAACACGTCCCTTCCATCACCCAGCACCCGGCCCCGGAGCGCTGGAATCCCACCCGGGCCTCTCACGAGCCATAAAACACACGGGGTGCACAATGGATTCATCCTCCCAGCTCAGCAGTTCCTCTGGAGCTCTCCCCGGCCGCTGGAACCGCTGGATCTGTGTCCTGGTGTGGTTTGGGTGAGGAAAACAAACGGCCTGGGCTGACGTGGGAAGGGCTGGGAAGGGTTTCAAGTAAAAAAGGGGAAGCGTCAGAGTTCAAATCTGGAGGGTTTTGGCTGAGTATAAATATCAAGCAAACAGGAAGGCAGAGCAGCTGCTGGGAGTAGCACCAGGGCAGGGCAGGGAGAGCCCCGGGTATCCAGAGGGATGGATGGAATATGGTCTCCATGCAAAGGGACTGTAATCCAGAGCTCCACCAGGTCAGGTTCCGACAGCTCCCGGGAGCTCGCTGTGTCCCAGCCAATGGCAGAGCGAGTCCTGGCGTCTGCAGCACCACCCTGGCTGCTGAGATGGCTGGAGAGCACAGCACCAGGGAGAAAGGGGCACCGGGAATGTGGAGAGGGCACAAATCCA
>NW_021939121.1:50732-52974 GCF_001715985.3 Manacus vitellinus | reverse complement strand
CTGCACCAGGAGAATCCCCTCAGCTCATCCTACAAACCCCTCACTGCCCCTCGAAAATCCTGAGCTCATCCTACAAACCCCTCACTGCATCAGGAGAATCCTAAGCTCACCCTACAACCCCCTCCCTGCCCCTGGAAAATCCTGAGCTCATCCTACAAATCCCTCACTGCACCTGAAGAATCCTGAGCTCATCCTACAAACCCCTCACTGCCCCTGGACAACCCCAGGCTCATCTTACAAACCCTTCACTGCCCCTGGACAACCCCAAGCTCATCCTACAAACCCCTCACTGCACCAGGAGAATCCTAAGCTCATCCTACAAACCCCTCACTGCCCCTGGACGATCCCTGAGCTCATCCTACAAACCCCTCACTGCACCAGGAGAATCCCCTCAGCTTATCCTACAACCCCCTCACTGTCCCTGGACAATCCCCTCAGCTCATCCTACAAACCCCTCACTGCCCCTGGACAGCCCCAAGCTCATCCTACAAACCCTTCACTGCTCCTGGACAATCCCTGAGCTCATCCTACAAACCCCTCACTGCACCAGGAGAATCCTAAGCTCATCCTACAAACCCCTCACTGCACCAGGAGAATCCTAAGCTCATCCTACAAACCCCTCACTGCACCAGGACAATCCTAAATTCATCCTACAAACCCCTCACTGCACCAGGAGAATCCTAAGCTCATCCTACAAACCCCTCACTGCACCAGGACAATCCCTGAGCTCATCCTACAAACCCCTCACTGCACCAGGAGAATCCTGAGCTCATCCTACAAACTGCTAAAGCAACTCCACCTGCACCTGGACAATCCCAAGCTCTGCTCATCCTACAAACTGCCAAAGCAACCCCTCACTGCACCTGGAGAATCCCCTCAGCTCATCCTACAACCCCCTCACTGCCCCTGGACAATCCCTGAGCTACCAGAGGATGGTGAGTCCCCGCTTGGTCCTCGCAGTCACTTGGAGGTGCTTTATTTCCACAAGGACTAAATACATCCCGACCCAGACTGTGGTTCCTCTGCTCCCCCAGAAAGTGAATGTGCACCCCTGTGATGGATTTAAATAGCTTTAAGGCAGGGAGGCAGCTGGCAGGTAAGAAGCTTAGTTCAGCCTGCAAAGAGTGGAACCCCAGCAGGAATGCAGCATTCACCTGCTGGGGCTGAACAGGACGGGCTGATGATCCCCAGAATTCAGGGAAAATAGTCCATGGGGGAGAAGCACAGAGGGCAGAGAACGAACACCCCATCATGGGGCTCAACACAACTCCCAAATACCCCAGGGAAGAATTACCAGGCCACTTCCAGACCTCCAGACCAGAGAGGTGCAAATTAAGGTGATCTGAAAAACCAAGTGTGAAACCCCAAACCCGAGGAGTTCTCCAGCCTGGGATCCCCGTGCCAGATTCAAACCTGCTTGTGCAGCAGGTCTGCAGGAAGATGATCCCTAATCCACAATGCCCAACACACATGACAAGCCTAATCAAGGGCCTTAAAGCTATTAAGACTCCAGCACCTTGGAGGAGCCATTCCCACCAGGAATGAGCCAGCTCTGGAGCAGGAAACACCTGCCCCCAGCACACAGGGGCTCAGGAGGAGTTAATCCCACCTCGTGGAAGTTGGAGGCTGTTGTATCAGCAGTAATTCAGGACTAAAAATGCACCAGGATTATTATTCCCCCCCCAGGGGGCTCAGACACATCTCCAGGAGCTTGGCACTGCGAGGGGGTCTCTCATTAGCACGCAGAAGGGAAAAGCTGAAGTAGCTGGAGCGCCGGTAATCCCGGTCCTAAAGCTGCCTTAGTCCCTCCCTGCTGCTTGAGGAAGAGATTAACACCTGAAATATTCCTGTTGCACTTCCAGATCATTCCCACGTGCGCTCACGCAGGGGCGGCCCCGCAGACCCAACCAGAACCACCAGGGCAATGGGGGGGTTTGTGCTCCCCTACAAAGGCCCCAACGATTCCTTTTCCCCCTTTAAACCAGCACCTGAACTCTCACTTGGGAAAGGGAAAGAAAATCCCCTCTGGAGCAGCAGCAGAGGCACAACCTCAGGGCTACAACAGGGGCCTGGTGGGGCTCCAGGACCTGAGTCTGCTCTGGGAACATCACCAGAACTTCCCTGACAGCTCAAGGCTCTTTGGAAAAGGAAAGAAACGACTGGAAGTGTTTCCACTTCCTTCTCCTTGGGAAACCTGACCAGGTTGCTGGGGGAGCAACCTTCAGGCTTCCAGCTGCCTCAT
>NW_021939121.1:47501-49192 GCF_001715985.3 Manacus vitellinus | reverse complement strand
AAGGGGGGGATCCAGGTGGATTGGGATCGGGAAAGGGGGGGATCCAAACACGAGGGTGTGTTATGATCACGTAAAAACCCCACCTGGGGGGTCAGTGAGGGATGGGGGAGGAGAATCCAGGGTGGGATTGAAGCTGGGGGGTGCTGTGGGAATTAATGATGGGGGAAAGGATCCAGGGGGTCCTGGGAGGGGGTCCCACACACCAGAGCCCCGGGATAACACTGAGGATGGAGGGGGAGGAACCCAGACAGGGCTGGAATGAGGGGAGAAGGATCCAGGGTAGGATTGAAGGTGGGGGGTGCTGGGGGAATTAATGATGGGGGAAAGGATGCAGGGGGTCCTGGGAGGGGGTCACACATCTCCAGATAATATGGAGGATGGTTGGGGAGGAACCCAGAAAGGGTTGGAATGAGGAGGAAGGATCCAGGGTGGGATTGAAGGTGGGGGGTGCTGGGAGAATTAGTGATGGGGGAAAGGATCCAGGGGGCCCCTGGGGGGTCACACACCCCCAGGTAATATGGGGGATGGAGGGGGAGAAGGAACCCAGAAAAGGTTGGAATGAGAAGGAAGGATCCAGGTGGGATTGAAGGTGAGGGTGCTGGGGGAATTAATGATGGAGGAAAGGATGCAGGGGGTCCTGGGAGGGGGTCACACATCCCCAGACAATATGGAGGATGGTTGGGGAGGAACCCAGAAAAGGTTGGAATGTGAAGGAAGGATCCAGGGTGGGATTGAAGGTGGGAGAATTAATGATGGGGGAAAGGATCCAGGGGGTCCTGGGGGGTCACACATCCCTAGACAATATGGGGGATGGTTGGGGGGGGAAGGAACACAGGGTTGGAATGGAAGGGAAGGATCCAGGGTGGGATTGACGGTGGGAGGTGCTGTGGGAATTAGTGATGGGGGAAAGGATGCAGGGGGTGCCAGGGGGGGTCACACATCCCCAGATAATATTGGGGATGGTGGGGGAGGAACCCAGACAGGGTTGGAATAAGGAGGAAGGATCCAGGCTGGGATTGAAGGTGAGGGGTGCTGGGAGAATGAATGATGGGGGAAAGGATCCAGGGGGTCCTGGGAGGGGGTCACACATCTCCAGATAATATGGAGGATGGTTGGGGAGGAACCCAGAAAGGGTTGAAATGAGGAGGAAGGATCCAGGGTGGGATTGAAGGTGGGAGGTGCTGTGGGAATTAATGATGGAGGAAAGGACCCAGAAGGTCCTGGGGGGTCACACACCCCCAGGTAATATTGGGGATGGGAGGAGGAAGGAACATGGGGTTGGAATGAAAAGGAAGGATCCAGGGTAGGATTGAGGGTGGGAGGTGCTGTGGGAACTAATGATGGGGGAAAGGATGCAGGTGTCCTGAGGGGGTCACACATCCCCAGACAATATGGGGGATGGCTGGGAAGGAACCCAGACAGGGTTGGAATAAGGAGGAAGGATCCAGGGTGGGATTGAAGGTGGGGGGTGCTGGAGAATTAATGATGGGGGAAAGGATGCAGGTGTCCTGAGTGGGTCACACACACACAGGTAATATGAGGGATGGAGGTGGGGGGAAGGAACACAGGGCTGGAATGGGAGGGAAGGATCCAGGGTGGGATTGAAGGTGGGAGGTGCTGGGGGAATTAATGATGGGGGAAAGGATCCAGGGAGCCCAGGGGGGGTCACACATCCCCAGGTAATACTGGAG
>NW_021939121.1:35982-38596 GCF_001715985.3 Manacus vitellinus | reverse complement strand
GCAGAGCCGGGATTCCCTCCCGGAGGGGACGGATGGAGAGATGCCCCCAGGTGTTTTTAACCAAACCTGAGGACTGGTTAAAAGCTGCCAATTTTGGCTGGAACCATTTCTGTGGGTTTTGTTCCCGAGACAGAGATGCTGCTGCAGGAGCTGCCGGAGCCTCTCCCGCCGGGAATGCCGACTCCGGCATCGCTATGGCAACTCTATTTACATCCCAGCCCTGTGTTATTATTTGCTCATGAGCCCATTTCTGGGCTCTTTGCTGGGAAATCGAGGCTGGGGAGCTCGTGGAAATCCCTGGATTCATCCACCCAACCCGCTCCAGGCGGGCTCGTTCCAGCCGAATTCCGGCGAGGCGGAGAATCGAAGCGCCGGAAAAGTCTCGTGGAAAAAATTAAGGAGGTGGATAAAGAGAAAGCCCTGGTTTGCATCTCTGTTCTTCCCCCAGGGAACATCTCTGCTCTTCCCCAAGGGAAAAGCCCCCGAGCCAGAAGCACCAGAAATTCCAGCAAGTGAATGAAAACCGGGAAAAAAAAACAAACCAAAACCCCTGTTTTCACGTCACGCTGCTCCCAGAGCCTTTGGTATCCATGGATTTGGGATCTCCCTGCGTGCTCCAGGGTGACCTGGAGGTTGGGATGCCCTTATGGAAGCTCTGGGGGTCAGGCAGAGGGGGAAGGAGCAGCTCCTTCCTTACCGGAACGGCTCTTCCCGTCCTGAGCCTGGAGATCGGCGCCGAGGGACAGCAGCGTCAGGATGGTGTGTCCGTGTCCCTCCTGCAGGGAAACAGGGAATTCGGGATCAGCTCTGATGATCCCTCACCTGGGAGGGCACGGATCTGCCCTGTCATGGTCAAATCTGAGGATACCAGGAGCTGCTCCAAGATCCTCTGGAGCTTGGAGCGGATGGAAAGTCGGGGTTAGGCGCCTGTGGAAGTGCAGGTGGGATCCACGAGGCAGGAATTCCCCTGGCACAGCAGGAATGCTGCTGTTATCCCACGGGAATGGGCCAGAGAGGTGCCACCAGGCACCTTCATGGAATGCCAGGATGGTTTGGGTGGGAAGGGACCTCAAATCCCATCCAGTTCCAACCCCAGGGGCACCTTCCACTATCCCAGGTTGCTCCATCCTGGTCTTGGACACTTCCAGGGATCCAGGGGCAGCCACAGTTTCTCTGGAAAATCCATTCCAGCCCCTCCCCTTCCTTCCCCATATCCCATCTCTCCCTGCCCTCTGGCACTGGGAAGCCATTCCCTGTGTCCTGTCCCTCCACACCTTGTCCAAAGTCCCTTTCCAGCTTTCAATTCCATATCCCTGTAACTCCCAGTTGCTCTTCCCGGGGTTATTTCAGCTCCAGGAGCTGCTGCTCACGCGGGCTGTGGATTTCCCAAAGGATTGCTCCAGGATTTGGGATGCCCTGTGAGATGACACAGCCAGCCATGACCCCCTGTGTCCTCCCTCCTTCCTCTGCCCGGAATTCCAGACTCCACAGGGGAAAACACAGCACAGCCCCCACCCCTCTCCTCTCTCCATAAATAAATCCTGTCTCCCTTGATAACATGCCTGATCCTGGAATTCTTCAATGCCATCAATTAGCAGGATGAGAATGGAAAGCTCTTTTTTATCCCCTTTTCCCTCATTCCCACAGGATTCCACAGCATCTTCCCCGTGCCCGAGGCTCCCCTTTCCCTGCTGCATTTTCCATGGCTCCACTCCCTTTTCCAGGGCAAAGACGTGGAGCCAGGAACTGCTTCAGCTGCCACAGCCTGGGCAGCAAATTGAGTTGAGAAAAGAACCAACCCCATAATTCGATTTTCCCGTGTTTAATAAATGCCAAAAGAAAAGAAGGATAAAGGAAAAAAAAACCCCATCCCAAAAGAAATGATGGTGTAAATCCAAAGTGACACCGAGCCCGGGCCAGGGAGGGAATCCCATCCAGCCCTTCCCTAATCAGCCAGGACGGAGCTGGGATCTTCTCCAAGGCACATTGTATTCCCCAAAAACGTCCCCTTGGCAACCAGAAGGGTTTTCTGGGAGCAAGGAGGGAAAGGGGAGCCAGGAGAAAGGGCTCCTTTGTGGGGTTGGATCCCACTGCCAGCATTCCCAGGGGAGGTTTTTATAGGAGTGGGGGCACTGGGATGCTGCTTTATTCCCACTGCAAGTCTAGACCAGGCTCTGAGTGCTGCAGGTTTGAGCCTGGGAGGTTTAAAATCCCGGGATCTGGGCAGGGATGGTCCCTGGCTGCCGGGTGCCGGCACGGCGTGGAGCGAAAATTCCAGGCAGGAGGGAATCCTGGCCAGCAGGATTTTGGGATCTGCTTTGCAGGACTCGCAGCCCATCAGGCCCCGCTTCCCACGCAGGAGGAGGAGGAGAAAGCTCCAAGGATTCTCACTGCCTGGAATTCAAAACAGCTCCGGAGAGAAGGACACGGATAAGCTCCGGGAGCTCCCACTGCCTTCCCACGTCGGGGCACATCCTGCAACCCTCTGCACAGCTGGAATCATGGAATCATGGAATGGCTTGGCTGGGAAGGGACCTCTAAAGGTCATCTGGTCCAACAGGAACATCCTTTGATATCCCAGGTTGCTCCAACCTGCCCTTGGACACTTCCAGGG
>NW_021939121.1:35339-35608 GCF_001715985.3 Manacus vitellinus | reverse complement strand
GCAACTCCTTCCCAATATCCCACCTAACCCTGCCCAGAAAACAGGGAATGGGACTGCTCAGGAGCAGATGGACAGGGACAGAGGATGAGCCCGGAATGCAACTCCTCCCTCCCCCAAACCAGGCTGTTTGAGGTGCCTGGCAAAGGATCCCTTTTCCAGGAGATTCTGGGAGCAGGGACCAACCTTGGCCGCGTAGTGCAGGGCCGGGATCCGCAGGGAAGTGGCTCTTCCATTGACATCCACCCCCAGCTCGGCCACCAGGAACTGGA
>NW_021939121.1:29115-34632 GCF_001715985.3 Manacus vitellinus | reverse complement strand
GAGCTCCCAGGCTGTGGGACAGGCCTGGATTTAAGGAAAGTCATGGAATTAATACATAGGAAACTCAGAGCCTGAGCTCCCAGGGCATCCATGGCTGTGGGACAGGCCTGGAATTATGGAAAGTCATGGAATTAATACACAGGAAACTCAGAGCCTGAGCTCCCAGGGCATCCATGGCTGTGGGATAGGGCTGGAATTAAGGAAAGTCATGGAGTTAACACACAGTGCACTCATCCCCAAGGATACCACCCAATTTCCTGAGGGCTGGTGGTGACTCAGGGCTTGATAAAACCTGGGAGGCACCAACCCTTCCAGTGATCCCAGTGCTGCTCCATGGCCAAGGTTAATTGAGGGAATTAAACCAACTCTCCCACCTTCAGAGCCCGAAATGTGAGACTGAAACCATCAGGGAACATCCCAATCCCGTGGGAATGAGCCCCAGCTGGCTCAGATGGCTCAGCAATCAATAAATGATCAATAAATAATGCAGGGGGCTGGCTCCTGCCATCAGTAAATGATCAATAAATAATGCAGGCTGGGAGGGTGGGGAGGGGCTGGAATGAATCTCCCAAAGAAGCTGTGGCTGCCTCTGGATCCCTGGAAGTGTCCAAGGCCAGGATGGAGCAACCTGGGATAGTGGGAGGTGTTGGGGTTGGAACTGGATGATCTTTAAGGCCCCTTCCATCCCAAACCATTCCAGGATCTCCCATCTCTCCCAGCTCAGGGGTGTTTGTTCCTCACCTCTAAGAATTGACCCTCAAACTGTTTTTTCCCCTCTGGTGACAAATCCAGAGGAACTGGGGCCTGTTTGTTCTCCTGTTTGCTCAGAGAGGATTTGATCCCTGGCTCTGCCCAGTGCAGGAGTTCCTTCCCTGCCAGGAGCAGAGATTCCATGGATTTATATTTCTCTCAGTGCCTGAGCAGTGCTGGGGGACATGTCAAGACCATAAACATGGTTTTTAGTCATTTTGAGACCCAGCAAAGCCCAAAAGGCTTCAGAGAAGCCTTTCAAGATCTCCTGGGCTTGGACATCTGGAGATCCCAAGAGGGATTTCAGGCAACCTCTGGCCCCTTCTCTCTGTGCTGGGCAGCACCCAAGGGGCAAAGCTTGTTGCCCAGAGAAGCTGTGGCTGCCCCTGGATCCCTGGAAGTGTCCAAGGCCAGGATGGAGCAACCTGGGAGAGTGGGAAGTGTTGGGGTTGGAACTGGATGATCTTTAAGGTCCCTCCAACCCAAACCATCCCAGGATTCCACAATTCCTGCCCCAGGGTGAGATCTCCACCTGGATCCGAGTCCTGGTGACCTTGCTCACCTCCAAGGGGAATTTCCCTTTTTATACAATCCCTTTTCCTTACAATCTGGGAACTTTCTTCTTTATGACACAAATTTTCCTTCTTCCCTGTCCTGGCAGCTCCTGGAAGGGGCAGGAGAGGGGTTTTTTTGGGCACCTACCTGGTGTTTTTCCAGGAGCATCCGGGCGATGTCGAGGTGCCCGTTCTGGATTGCATCCATGAAGGGAGTGACTCCACACTTGTCCCTGCTGTCAGGTCGGTAGTGGCACCTGGGAGAGGAGAAAAAAAAAGCAAGGAACAGAGCTGCTGGCAGCAATCAAATCCTCATGGAAAGAGGCCATCAACACTGGCATCGAAAATGGAACATATAAACCCTGCTGGATAAACCTGTCTCGGTGTTTTAGGGCCTGGGGGGGTATTTTTTGGGGTCAGAGGTTTGGGCAAGCCAGGCTTCTGCAGATGATTTATAATTCCCTTTCCCCGTGCCCAGAGGGCCTCCAGGATGGGCAAGGTATGCCCTGGAAGCAGGGAAAAAAACCTGGATCCTCGTGTAATGATGTGGGAAAAAAATCAGAGCCCACAAATCTCATTGAGAAGAGAAAAAAACTGAATTAAAGCTGAATTAAGCCTGGCTCAAACCACAGAGCTGGTATTAACAAGGCTGGGCTTAGCTGCAATTCCCAGGGAAAGGGAACAGCGTCAGGCATGACTGGGCTGATTTAAAGCCACTCCACGGCCCAAAAACAAAAGATAAGCCCAGCCTAGCAAAGCTGCACCCCGGGCACTGGAGCCGCCAGAAATCCGCCGCGTTGTTGTTGCCCATCCGGCCTCGGGAATGAATCAGCAGGGAAAAGAAAGGCCGGGTTACATAACTGGGGGTTGTGTCACAGCCGTGGCAGCACATCCAGGGAGAGCCCTTGTCCCCCCCACCCCCAGCCAGCTGGGAAAAACCTGGAGCGCGGGGAGAGAGCGCCGGGCTCGCAGCTGCTTCCCCAAGGGAAGCGGCACAAGCGGCCTTTGTGTCCCCCCCAGCCTGGCAGAGGGCGGGAGGAGGGGGAGGAAAAAGCTGGGAAGAGCCTGCTTACCGCTCCAGGAGCAGCTCCACGACCCGGGAACAGCCGTGCATGGCTGGGAGAGAGAGGGAATACAAGGATCAGTCGTGGGAATACGCGGCACCCACCCACCCACCGGTGATCAGGGTTCTGATCCGTCTGGCTCGGTCGTGGAGCAGGGAAAGGGCTCCAAGAGGCTGGGAATTGGGAGTTTTTCAATTAAAAAAGCCTTTCCTTTCCTTGATCTCCCAGGAAAACGGGAGATAAAGCAGGGAAAAGATACGACACAGGCGCCGTTTGGCTCTACCTGCGGGAGATTAAACCGAATTAAACCGGCACAAGGAGCCTTTTCTCCCAAGGATTTGTCGATTCCCGATGGGAAATCCAGGAAGAAGCAGAAGGGACACAAAGCAGGGAGCTGGGGGAAGAGCTGGGATGGCATTTCCACCCCTCCTCAGCCACTCCCATCCCATCATCCTAAGGAAGGATCCTCACCCAGGCACCGGCTCAGAGGGAAAAACAACAACAGCGGGGGAGGATTTGAACACCCTGCCCTGAAATATTCCCGGTTCATTCCCATTTTTTAAACATTTCCCATCACACAGCCTTTTTTTGTTGTTGTTGTTGTTGGTTTTCCCTGCGGGTCATTTTGTAAAACAAATGGAATATATTAAGGAAAATAATAATAATAATAATATCAAAGGAAGCCTGGAGCTGCTCCCTCAGGAGATGGGAAAAGGGCCCCTGGGAAATGTGTGTTACCAGGAACAACCCTCAGATGCTCCTTGAAATCCCAATCCCATCCTCCCAGATTTTGGCTCTCCTGAGCCCTGAGCTGATGGAAACACAGGCTGGGAATTTTGGGGGGGATTTTCAAACGGATTGGCTTTAAAAAAAAAAAATCCAATTTAAAAAAAACTCCATCCTTTACCAGGAAAGGATGCCACACTCAGATCCTGCCGAATTCCACCTCCTCTCATTCCACCTTCCCAGCTCTCTTCCCTCAGGCTACGGATGTAGGAAGCAGCAAAAGCTTAAGGAACCAAGCCCAGGGGAGGAAAATGATCCAAGGAAAAGTGTGCCAGGGAGCCAGGTGGACTGGCCACGGGTCAGTGAGCTCATATCCACACCCTTGGGATGGGAACTCATGGATAGGGGAGTTTTGTCTCGATGGGATTGCCCCTGGCAGCTCCAGCCCCTCCATCCCTGTGGATTTCCACTGGGATTGGGGGGGAGGGAGGGAAATGGGGATATTGGTACCTCCTGGAGCAGCTGCCTCTGGAATCATCCTGGTTTAAGTTATACTGGGGGAAGTGGTGGTTTAAGCAGCTCCAGCCATTCCCACTTCCCAGTGGCTCCCACACCTGGAGCAGCAAAAGACCAGGAATCAACCCAAAATCATGGATATGTGGCTTTTCCACAGGGAAGTCAGACAGAGGAGACAATACAGAGGAGGAGACACCTCTTTGGAGCAGGAGAACTGGGTGCTGTATCCCAATGTTGTCTGTATTCCCATATCCCAAGTGCTAGGAGGGAGGAGGCTTCCAACTAACTCCAGGTCCAAAAATCCCTCTTTTCCCACAGGATAATCCTCACCCTGCTCCCAATCCTTTCCCCAGATCCCACCCCAACACCCAGCTCTCTGAGAGGGAGCTGCCAGCTCCAGGGAAACACAAAACCCGGGATGGGGCCGGGACAGGAGAACACACACCAAAAAAACCCAAAAATCAGGATCCGGCGTTTCCCACTCGGGCAAAGCCTGAGACAAACGACTCATTCCCTTGTTTTTTCATTCCCAGGTCAGGCACAAGGACTCCAGGTGCAGTTGGTGCCCAAGGGCTGGAATTGTCAGTGCTGATGGAGCAGAGTGTGACAGGGCAAGGGCTGGAAAAGGAATGGGAATGACAGGAAAGGAGCAGCACATCCAACAGATTAATTACAGCACAGCAAGGGGGGAGGGCTCACAACACCTCGGGTCTTTCCAGAGAGTCAATCCCTACTAAATTCTTTGGGAAAGGAGTTTGGAGCAGCCAAAGGTCATCTCTCCTGTGGAGATGTTGGAATATGCAGCCAAATCCCACTTGGGGTGGGGATTGTGTCCTTCTGCTCCCCACAAACCTGGGGATGGTTGTGGATCCCTCGACCACGTCCCTCTCTGGATATTTCCTTTTAGATATCCTTTATATATCCTTTGAAAGCAAGGAAAAGGGCAGGGAATGGGAATTGGGCGTGGTGGGCTCCAACTCCAGCAGCTCCTGTGTATTCCCAGCAGGGATGATCCCTCCCCTTGGCAGAAGGGAACTCTGGATATCTCACCCTGGGATAATTCCTTCTTGGGAGCGAGGTGAGAACGGCAAAGCCTCGAATCCATGACTGGAATTGTGGAATTATTTAGGTTGGAAAAGAGCTCCCAGCTGTCCCCCAGCTGTCCCAGCTGTCCCCCAGCACTGCCACAGCCACCACAAATCCACGTCCCCAGGTGCCACATCCACAGGGATCTGAAATCCCTCCAGGGATGGGGACTCCACCCCTGCCCTGGGCAGCCCCTTCCAATGTTTAACCGCCCTTTCCTTGAAGGAATTTTCCCAATATCCAACTTTGACCTCCCCTGGAGCAGCTTGAGGCCCCTGAGGACACTATAAGTGATCAGAGGAGACCTGAGAGCCCCTTGCAGGGCCTAAAGGGGCTCCAGGAGAGCTGGAGAGGGATTGGGGACAAGGGAGGGAGGGACAGGACACAGGGAATGGCTTCCTACTGCCAGAGGGCAGGGAGAGATGGGATATTGGGAAGGAATTGCTGTCTGAGAGGGTGGGGAGGGACTGGAATGGATCTCCCAGAGAAGCTGTGGCTGCCCCTGGATCCCTGGAGGTGTCCAAGGCCAGGTTGGAGCAACCTGGGATAGTGGGAGGTGTCCCTGCCCATGCCAGGGGGTGGCACTGGAGGTCTTTAAGGTCCCTTCCCACCCAGACAATCCTGGGATTCCATGAGTCTGGATTCCCTCTGCTCTGGAGCTAGGCTGGAAGAGCTGGGAATGTTCCCCTGGAGAAGAGAAGGCTCCAGGGAGAGCTGAGAGCCCCTTGCAGGGCCTAAAGGGGCTCCAGGAGAGCTGGAGAGGGACTGGAGACAAGGCCTGGAGGGACAGGACACAGGGAATGGCTTCCCACTGCCAGAGG
>NW_021939121.1:23440-24877 GCF_001715985.3 Manacus vitellinus | reverse complement strand
AATTTCCTTCTCCCTCAAGATAATCAGAAGTTTCCTCCTCCCTCAGGATAATTAAAAGTTTCCTTTTCCCTCAGGATAATTAAAATTTTCTTTCTCCCTCAGGATAAGTGAAAATTCCCTTTTCCTTCAAGATAACCAGAAGCTTCCTCCTCCCTTGGGATAACCAGGAATTTCCTTCTCCCTCAGGATAATTAAAATTTTCCTTTTCCCTCAGTATAACCTGAAATTTCCTCTTCCTTCTGGAAAACCAGATTTCTTCAGGAAAACCAGGAATTTCTTCTCCCTTCATGAAATCCAGGAACCAGCCAATCCCTTGGTAAACCAGAAATTTCCTCTTCCTTTGGGAAAACTGGGAAGTAGTCTCTCCTTCCAGAGAGTAAGATTTGCTTTTCCTTGGGAAAATCAGGATTTGGGCTTTTCCTCAGGAAAAACAGAAATTGCCTTTCCCCTTGGGAAAACCTGGAGATTCCTTTTCCCTTGGGAAATACAGGAACCAAAGGTTCCCTCTGGAAAAGCAGGAAATTAAATTTTCCCTCTGGAAAAGCAGAATCCAGCCTCCCCCTCAGGAAAAGAAGGAACTGCTCTATCTTTTAGGAAAAAAGAAATTCCCTTTTTCCTTAGGAAAACCAGGAACCAGCTTCTGCCTCTGGGAAAAAAAACACCCAGAAATTTCCTTTTCCCACTGGGAAAAAAAGAAATGTCTTTTTCCCACTGGAAAAACAAAGTTAATTTTCCACGGGAGAAGGAAGTTCTTTTCCCTCATGAAAACCAGGAAGGGGCCTCTTCCTCAGGAAAAATTTCCTTTTCCAGCAGGAAAAATGGAAACCAAACTTTCCCTCCAGAAAACCAGAAATTCCCTTTTCCTCAGGAAAACCAGGAACCCGCCTCCTCCTCAGGAAAAACACGTATTCCTCTTTTTTTCCCCAGGAAAACCAGGCAATTCCTTTTCACTCAGGAAAACCAGGAACCTGCCTCTTCCTCCAGAAAATCTGTAATTCCTTTTCTTCCCTCAGGAGTTGTCAGAAAATGGACCATCCTTCAGGAAAAGGGGAAATTTCCTTTTCCTTCAGAAAAACCTGGAATTTTCGAAAACCAGAAACTTCCTTTTTCCCTTGGAAAAACAAGGAAATAGCCACTCCCCCGGGAAAAACAGGATTCTCCTTTTCCAGCTGGAAAACCTGGAATCGGTGTCTCCCTCAGGAAAAACAGGAATTTAATCTTCCCTCGGGAGAATTAGAAAGCAGCCTCTCCCCCTCTGGAAACACAGACATTCCCATTCCCCTTTAGGAAAACTAGAAAATTCCCTCTTCCTCTTAGGAAAACCAGAAAACGGTTGGAAATCCAGGGATTTCCCTTTCCCTGGGGAAAACAGGAATTTTCCTTCTTTCTTCTGGAAAACTAACAATCTCCTTCTCCCTCTGGACAACCAGACACCAG
>NW_021939121.1:20278-21890 GCF_001715985.3 Manacus vitellinus | reverse complement strand
AGGGGGCTTTGGAAATGGGGGCAGCAGGTCTGGGACAGGGGCTGGATTTGGGGGAGCTGCTCTGGGCCAGTCTGGGGGTCTCTCCGTGTGGGTGCCCTGGGATCGGTGCATCCACGTGGGAAAGGGGTTTGGGAACAATGTGCTGGGAGGGGAGGGGGAGCAGCCCCGACCTGCTCCCAGATATTCCTTATCCCCCTGGAGTTTCCCCCTGTCCTGATCCTCTCCCTTCAGAGCTGGAATGTCTCCTCCTGGCTGACATTCCCGATGGGATGGAAGCCCTGACCCCTGACAAGGCCCTGCAGCACAACCCTTGCTCGGCGCTGGTGTCTGCTGGTGCCACCGACGGAAAACCTTGGGAAAACGGGAAAAATGGGAATGCAGGTGAAGCCTGAGCGGGTTGTGCTGCATTTCTGGGCTTGAATCCTCTGCAGTGTGAGGCACTTTTGTGGTCCCGGGGTGGGGGAGCAGAGGTTGTTCCCCCAATCCTATGTCGGATCCGATCGGTGTCCGACAGCTCCAGGAATGGGCACGGAGCTGGGATCTCAAGCCTGACGCTGGTCATGACCTTGTGCTTGAAATAATCGAGGTCCTTCACTGATTTGTGCTGTTTAATCAAAAAAAAAATTCCAATTCCAAGCGAGAAATCCCATTTTTAGGTAGAACTTAAGTAGAACTTAGAATCCTTTAGGTTGGAAAAGATCCTTAAGATCACCGAGTCCCACCGTTCCCTCAGTCCTCCTCCTCCTAAATCCCACGGGAATGACCTGTGCTGCTTTTTTTTTTGGCCTCCTTTTCCATGTTTTGAGGGGAAAATGGGAAGGAGAAAAGAGCCTCCCCAGGGAGCTCTGCGTGGTTTTAATGCTGAGCTGGTGTGGCCAAAAAGGAGGAAGTTGGAAAAAAACCCAAAAATCCTCCAACCCACCCCATTATCCCAAGGGATGAACTTAGCTGATCCTTGGATCCTGCCGGAGGAGGTCAGTGGATCGATCTGTGGCTGCTCTAAATGAGTTAATGAATTAACTAGCTAATTAATTAATTAATTAAAGAAAGCAAAAGTGAAACTACGTGAGCGGAGCCGGGAGGAAGCTCATCCCGTGCCGTGGGTTTGGGTTTCTCCCGCGCGTTTTTGGAGGAAGGAATTTGAATTATTTCTGCTTATTTCAAGTAAGGTTTTATTATTTTATTCCGATAACTCGAGAGAGAGAGTTTTGTGCTGCTCCTCGAGTGGAAGTGGGTCGTGTTTCCTCCCTAATGGAGGATCCCAGCTGGGATTTGTTTGGGAGAGGGTCGGTTTGTGTGTTTGGATGTTGGCTTTGACCTTCCAGGGGCAAATCCCTGTTGTCTCTCCCGGGGGGGGTTCAACCTCCTTGGAGGTCTTGGGGATAGTTTGCATTTCCACAGGTGTTGTGGCTGCTTCCTCCGTGTTGTGTTGGAGGGAAAGCTGGAAAACTTGGAAGGATTCTGGATTTTTTTGTGGTTCACTTGTTCCAAAGAGTGTGTGGGACAGAGACATGGGGTGAAATCCATGTTGGAGTGACTGCAAGTAGAATCATGGGAGGGTTTAGGTTGGAAGGGAACATAAAGCCCATCCAGTTCCATCCAGGGACACCTT
>NW_021939121.1:15221-16103 GCF_001715985.3 Manacus vitellinus | reverse complement strand
TTCCCAGAGAAGCTGTGGCTGCCCCTGGATCCCTGGAAGTGTCCAAGGCCAGGATGGAGCAACCTGGGATAGTGGGAGGTGTTGGGATTGGAACAGGATGATCTTCAAGGTCCTTCCCACCCAAACCATTCCATAATTCCATGACAAAGAGTTCCCTTGGTTACATCCCCCTGTTGTGTCCACAGGAGTTGGGTTTCTCCCCACACCACAAATGTCTCCATATCTGTCCTTGAGCTGTGGGACAATCCCTGGGAAGAGCAGCAGCTCTCCCTGGGGAACCAACCAGCCTCTGGAATTGGACCCTGCTAACGAGGGGACTCCTGCTTGGAGCTGCTCTTTAAGCTAATTATGGAATGTCACCATTAAATAATAACGAGCTGCTGAGTTTTTTAGGGTTACAAAAACGTTGTTGGGCATGAACAGACAATAATGAGCTTTGGCTTTCCTGGAAGTGGGGAACAGTGGGATAAACAACTCCTGGGCTTGGATCTGGAAAGGGCTGAAACCTCTGAGGGTTTTTGGAGACTGATAAAACTTTGAGCTAATCTGGACATGACAGAGCTCAGGGCTCAAACTGAAGGGCAAAGAGCTGTTTTCAGACAGGTTTATTTTATTTTACCATTGTTTTAATTTATGTTATGTTCATGTTATTAATTTTATTTACTTTATTTTCCTTAATTTTTTTTTACTTTATTTTTTATTTTACTTTATTTTATTTTTATTTTTGTTATTTTACATTATTTTTATTTTATTAATTTTATTTATTTTCCTTAATTTTATTTTTTTACTTGATTTTATTTTTACTTTACTTTATTTTTATTTTATTTTAATCTTTGTTATTTTATTTTACGTTATTTTTATTTTATTTACTTTATTTTACTT
>NW_021939121.1:12008-15062 GCF_001715985.3 Manacus vitellinus | reverse complement strand
ATTTAGACTTAAAACCTTAACAGGGAAGTTGTTCTTTTCCAGCCCTGTTTAATCCAAGCCTTCCTGAGCTTCCAGAAAGAAAAGGCCTTAAAACCAGCCTGGGATTTTTTAATTCCTGAGTGGCCTCTTAGCTGAAATCAGGATATTTTCCAGATTTAGGAGCAGGACAGAAGGAATAAATCCGTGCTGGGGAGTTTAGTCCATGTCCTACATGGAATGTGAGAGCATAATCTGGATTTACTCCGAGGTCTCCGGTGCTTTTTGAGGCTGCAACCAGGAAATACCTGGGAATAAAGCGGTTTTTATCCTCTTAAAGGTGTTGATTTCCCTCAAGTGTTGTGGTAGGAGCAGCCTGGGAGAGGTTTGGGAAGTGTCCTACTCCTGGAGTTGGACAGGTAGGAGCAGCCTGGGAGAGGTTTGGGAAGTGTCCTACTCCTGGAGTTGTGGTAGGAACACCCTGGGAGAGGTTTGGGAAGTGTCCTGCTCCTGGAGTTGTGGTAGGAACAGTCTTGGAGAGGTTTGGGAAGTGTCCTACTCCTGGAGTTGTGGTAGGAGCAACCTGGGAGAGGTTTGGGAAGTGTCCTACTCTTGGAGTTGTGGTAGGAACAGCCTGGGAGAGGTTTGGGAAGTGTCCTACTCCTGGAGCTGTGGTAGGAACAGCCTGGGAGAGGTTTGGGAAGTGTCCTACTCCTGGAGCTGTGGTAGGAACAGCCTGGGAGAGGTTTGGGAAGTGTCTTACTCTTGGAGTTGTGGTAGGAACAGCCTGGGAGAGGTTTGGGAAGTGTCCTACTCCTGGAGTTGTGGTAGGGACAGCCTGGGAGAGGTTTGGGAAGTGTCCTACTCGTGGAGTTGTGGTAGGAACAGCCTGGGAGAGGTTTGGGAAGTGTCCTTCCTACTCCTGGAGTTGTGGTAGGAACAGCCTGGGAGAGGTTTAGGAAGTGTCCTACTCTTGGAGTTGGACAGGTAGGAACAGCCTGGGAGAGGTTTGGGGAGTGTCCTACTCGTGGAGTTGTGGTAGGAGCAGCCTGGGAGAGGTTTGGGAAGTGTCCTGCTCCTGGAGTTA
This sequence comes from Manacus vitellinus, assembly GCF_001715985.3. Taxonomy (NCBI): domain Eukaryota; kingdom Metazoa; phylum Chordata; class Aves; order Passeriformes; family Pipridae; genus Manacus; species Manacus vitellinus. The sequence goes on along the minus strand of NW_021939121.1, from coordinate 13,999 downwards.
TGGTAGGAACAGTCTTGGAGAGGTTTGGGAAGTGTCCTGCTCCTGGAGTTGTGGTAGGAACAGCCTGGGAGAGGTTTAGGAAGTGTCCTACTCTTGGAGTTGTGGTAGGAGCAGCCTGGGAGAGGTTTGGGAAGTGTCCTACTCTTGGAGCTCCCATGGGAGGAACACAAGGAAAAGGAGGAGCCCTGTGGAAATAACTCCCACCTTCCCCAGCCTCGGGCGTCCCTGGCAGCTCAGCTTTCCATGGAATTCACTCCTGCTCTTCCTCCTCGTGCAGGACAGGGCCGGCAGAAGAACATCCTGGATTTCTTTGGGAAATCCCAGAAGCGACAAGCGGGCGCCGGTGGGATCAAAGAGGAGCCGCGGGATCCCTTTTTCCCAGGAGCTGACGATGCCTTCAGCAGCCACACGGACCTCAGCAGCGACTCCTCAGCTCTCCTGGAGGACGAGGACTTCGTGCCAGCTCCCAGGGGAAGATCCAGGAAGCGGCCCCTCGCCGCTGCAACCTCGGGAATTCTCGATCCGGAGCAGGATTTGTGGGGGGAGCCCGAGGAGAAGCCGCCGGTTCCTCCGGAGCTCGGCCAGGTCAAGCAGGAACCGGATGACGTGGAAGTGGAGCCAGTCCCTGATCCCCACTACGGACTCCTGGGCACTCGGAACTGGGAAGAGCCTCAGGGAAACCTGGATGAGCTGCCTGTGGAAGTCCTCAGGCACATCTTTGCCTTCCTTCCCGTGGCTGACCTGTACCAGAACCTGAGCCTGGTGTGTCGCTGCTGGAGGGAGATAGTCAGGGATCCACTGGTAAGGAATTCCCTGGGGATGAATTCCAGCCTGGCCCTTCTCCTCCTGCTCTGTCCTGTCTTAGTGTGGCTCCTCCCAGCCATCCATGCTCTGCCTGTCTCTCTCCGTTCCTTTAAATCCCTTTTTTGCTCCTTTTTTATTTGACCCTCTGTATTTTTTGGTCTCCTGGACCATCCTCAGGAGCCAATCTCAACATTGGGGCAACACCCCTTGTTGCATTCTTCCCCTACATGGAAAAAGAGCATCCTGTAAGGCTCCACAAAATCCCCCTCTGCTCTTTTCCATGCAGCCCTGCAGGGAATTCCTGCTGGAAGGCTGGGAAGTGCCTTCTCGTGGCTGGTGTTAAATCACTGTCCTCCAGCCTCTGCGGTGGCTCTTGTGGCCAAATGGGTTTAGAGGAAAGGCCTGGAACTCTGTTTTTATGGAGTTTGGTTCATCTGAAGTCCAGATAAAGTTGGGAACCCGTTTTGGCTGGAGGAAGGATCCCTGAATCCCAGTTAAAGGTGTCTCCGAGGCAGCTCTCCCCTCACTGTTCACCCTGGAATTGGACCAAGAGGTTTCTCAGCCCGACTTGGGAGTGGTGGGGACTGATCTCAGCCCAAATTCTTGTGGAGATCCGAGTTCTCCTTTGTGCCATTCCCGTAAATTTGGATGGGAAAGGCCGGACACAACGCAGGAGGCGTCCTGCTCTCTCCTTCATCAGTCATCAGTGTTGTCAGAGACTGAACCAGTTAATGATTTCCAGGTTCTGAGAGCACCAGAAGAGCTGAGAAGAGGCAGCTGCTCCTCCAGCAAAGCCCAGCCCTCCCTGGGTGCTGCTGAGGGACCTTTGGGTGGGATCAGTGGGTGCCACTGTCCAGCTCTCTGGGGTGCAGAGCCCTTCCTGAGGCTGCCAGCGGGATTTCCAGGGAAGGGAAGAGCCTAGGAAAAGGCAAATCCTTTTTCTGATGCCAGTGTCCTCATCTAACCTGGACTGTGGAGCTCAGATGTTGGAGCAGGGGTGGTGCTGGCACAGCAGGGAGCTGCAGCTGTCCTTGGAGATGGGACACCAGCCAAGGGTCCTGCCCTTTGGCCACAGGAACCCTCTGCAGCTGCAGGCTGGGCCAGAGGGGCTGGAGAGCAGCCAGGCAGGAAGGGAGCTGGGAGTTGGGCTGGGCAGGGAGCTGAAGAGGAGCCCGAGGGTGGCCAGG
>NW_021939121.1:9818-11053 GCF_001715985.3 Manacus vitellinus | reverse complement strand
TTTTAAGCACTCAGACCCTGCTCGGGGCTGATCTGGGGAGTGAGATCTGGGCTGAAAAGATCCCCATTTATTTCATGCTTTGATATTTCCAACTGAACCAGCATCACCCTGTTCCCATCATTCTGGGAAAAACCATCTTTTTATGGACTTATTTCCAGGCTTTGAGCCTTTCTTTCCTAAGTTTCCTCTTTCCTTCCCAATCTCCTGTCAGGTATCTGTCCCCACCGAGCTACTTTTTGAACTCCAGGTCTTTGGAAATCACCTTTTTTGGGGCTTATTTGCCACAAGAAACCTCTTTGGCAGTGCTGTGAGGTGAAAACCTGTGGTTTGTGCTTCCCATTCCAGTTCATTCCCTGGAAAAAGCTGTACCACCAGTACCTGATGAGGGAGGAGTCGGCCCTGCGCAGAGTTGAGCAGATCCTGCAGGATTTCTCCATCACAAAGGGGCAGGAAGGATGTGTCTTGGGGCTGATCAGGTGAGTCCCATTCACCTGGAGATCCCCAGGCCTTCCCTGCTTTGGGGCTTCTTCCATTTTATCCCAGGAATTGCCAGGAGAGGGATGGGTTTGTCTCCCCAGACGTGCAGGAAAATGAGGGAGAGGAAATTATTTTAGTGGTAAAAATCACTGGGAGGGTTCTGGAAAATGGAGGGAAAAAAACTTTCCCTTGCTTTTCTTGTGTTTGGAGCGTGTGATCGTGGAATCATGGAATCATTTAGGTGGGAAAAAAACCTGTGGGATCATGGAGTCCAAGCATTCCCAGCACTGCCAAGGCCACCCATGTCCCCAAATGCCACATCCACAGGGATTTTAAATCCCTGCAGGGGTGGGGATTCCACCACCTCCCTGGGCAGCCCCTTCCAAGGCCTGACCACCCTTTCCATGGAGAAATTCCTGCACAGTTCTCGGCGAGCCCGAGACAAGCCCTCGATAAAACCAAGTGCTTTGCTCAGGTCTCTGTGGCCCAGAGGCCAATTTTGTGTGGCAAATAAGAGCCAAACTGGGTTAGGAACGGGGTGGATCTGGCTTCTGGAATCATGGAATGGTGTGGGTTGGAAGGAGCCTTGAAGATCATCCACTTCCAACCCCCTGTTCCAATCCAGGGACACCTTCCAGTGGAAGGAGACCTGGAGAGAGCCAGAAGGAATTTCCAGATGCAACTGTTTCAGAACTGGGAATGGCTTGTCTAAATGTCTCTTGGCACCAGAATGGGCTGGAAATCCCAAGTATTTTAGA
>NW_021939121.1:7356-9628 GCF_001715985.3 Manacus vitellinus | reverse complement strand
TTGTCTAAATGTCTCTTGGCACCAGAATGGGCTGGAAATCCCAAGTATTTTAGAACTGGGAATCACTTGTTTAAATGGCTCTTAGCACTGGAATAGGCTGGAAATTCCAAGTATTTTAGAATACTTCAGAATATTTTAGAACTGGGAATGGCTTGTCTAAATGTCTCTTGGCACAGAATGGGCTGGAAATCCCAAGTATTTTAGAATATTTTAGAACTGGGAATCTCTTGTCTAAATGTCTCTTGGCACTGTAACGGGCTGGAAATCCAAGTTGCAGCTGGTCCAAATTTGGGATAACACCCAGCCAGGGACAGTCCAACCTGCTGCAGCCTCCCTGGGGGTGCTTTGGAGGGGTCATTGTTGCCCTGGGGACTCGATTCACTCCTTAACCCTTGTCCTCCTGCCCAGGTTGGTGTCGGCCACGCCCGTCAGGGGGAACGTGGATCCCGGCGCGGTTCTCCGGTGTTTGGGAAGCCACCACCTCTTCTCCAAGGCCCAAGTGTGCGTGGCCAACAAGCTGCCCCATCTGCAGAGCAAGACAGGGGTGGGTTTCACACGTTTGTTTCACATTTATTAAATAAATTCCACGTTTATTTAAGCTTTATTTAAACTTCGAGGGCGTTCCCGCGTCCGAAGGTTCTCCCTCCGGGGTTGCTCCTTGAGGCTGAGGAGGGTTGAATTATTTATCATGGAATTAGCAGGGGGGTTTTAAAGGTTGAAGCAGTTCCTCCTGCTCCTGAAAACTCTGAGTTTTTCCTTGTCTTTCCCCTCTGCCAGGCTGAGAACATGTGGGCCATCATTGCAGTCATGGTGCTGTTCTCCGACAGCGTCGGCGACATCCAGGGGCTGCTGGAATGTCTGAGGAGACCCCGCTCCAACCTCTCTGTGCTGGAGGTGACCGAGGTGCTTTACTGCATTGCCACGCTCCTGTTTGCCATGAGGGACAGGAATGTTCCCATCACCAACAGGTGAGGAGCATCCCATCCCAATTCCACGGGCGGGGACACCTCCCGCTATCCCGGCTCGCTCCAACCCGCCCTCGGACACTTCCAGGGATGAGGAGCCCACAACTTCTCTGGGCAACCTGTGCCAGGGCCTCTCCACCCTCACAGCCAAGAATTCCTTCCCAGTATCCAACCAAACCTTCCCTCCTCCTCCTGACTGTGGTTCCCCCTTGTCCCATCGCTTCGTGGACGCGTGTTCAAAAAAAACCCCATTTTTTTTCAGAAATAAAAGCAACTGTAGAAACTTCCTGCTCAGGAATGGATGCACATCAACCACAACAGTTTAATGTGGTTTTTTTACCTCCCTGACACTTATTATTTACTTCACTCTGAGTCCCATGGGATCCTTGTCCACATTTTTTTGGATCCATCCTGTACCTTTTGCTCACCTGGTGGTGCAGGTAAAACCCTTCAGGATTGCAGTGAGGATAAAATGAGGATTAAGGACACAGGTAAATTCTTCTGAGGAGAAAAAAACTGGGAAGGAAGTGCTCTGGGAAAGGAATTTATAGCCAGGAGTTGGGTGGTTCTGAGAGCTGTGAGTTATAATCCAGGAGAAGGGTTCATCCCCTGTTTCCTCAGCCTCGGGCTCAGGGAAATTAGGATGCTTGTTTGGACTCTCAGGGATGGATAATTGCTGGATAAAGTCATTAATTCAAGGAAGACACCTGCAGAAAATGTGGCAGACGGGATGTCAGTTGAAAAATCAAGATTGGTTCATTTTGGAGATAAAAAAAATCAAGATTTGTTCATTTTGGAGATGAAAAAAAAATCAAGATGGGTTCATTTTGGAGATGAAAAAAAAATCAAGATGGGTTCATTTGGGAGATGAAAAAAAAATCAAGATGGGTTCATTTTGGAGATGAAAAAAAAATCAAGATGGGTTCATTTGGGAGATGAAAAAAAAAATCAAGATGGGTTCATTTTGGAGATCCCAAATCCCAGCCTGGCTTGCAGAATCACAAAAGAACTGGAATCCAGAAGAAATTGGAACCCAGAAATGCCAAATCCCAGCCTGGCTGGAAGAATCCAAAAGAATTTGGAACCCAGAAATCCCAAATCCCAGCCTGGTTTGAAGAATCCAAAAAGAATTGAAATCCAGAAGAGTTTGGAACACATAAATCCCAAATCCCAGCCTGGCTTGAAGAATCCAAAATAAATTGGAATCCAAACATCCCAAATCCCAGCCTGGCTTGAAGAATCCAAAATAAATTGGAACCCAGAAATCCCAAATCCCAGCCTGGCTTGAAGAATCCAAAATAAATTGG
>NW_021939121.1:6476-7341 GCF_001715985.3 Manacus vitellinus | reverse complement strand
CCCAAATCCCAGCCTGGCTTGAAGAATCCAAAATAAATTGGAACCCAGAAATCCCAAATCCCAGCCTGGCTTGAAGAATCCAAAATAAATTGGAATCCAAACATCCCAGATCCCAGCCTGGCTTGTAGAATCCAAAAGAACTGGAATCCAGAAAAGTTTGGAACCCAAAAATCCCAAATCCCAGCCCGGCTTGCAGCTGGTGAAACAATTCCCATTCTTTGTGCTCCCTCAAATCCAGGAGCTTTCCTTCCAACCCCCTTCCCTGCCACATCTCCTCCCTGCCCTGGTGCCCTTGCAGGGACTTTTCAAGGCCCAATTAGCGCTTTATTTTAATGTTAATAATTAATTATCTAATTATCCATAATCTCCTGCAGCTCCCTGAGCGCTCCAGGCTTTCCATTGGAATTATGGTGGATTTTTATGAGGTTTCCTTTCGTTTTTCGTGGATTTCTGGTGGTAGTTTCTGGTTTCTCCTCTCTCCCAGGATCCATTACAACGTCTTCTACTGCTTGTACCTGATGGAAAACTCCTCTGGAGCCGTTGGGAATGTGGAAGAGGAAACGCTGGCTTCGCGCTGCAGGCAGGACTTGTGGTCCAGGTGAGGCTTTTCCAAGTGATCCAAGCGGTTCCCCGGGGGCCTGAGGGAATGCTGAGCACTCCAGGGAATGCCAGGGACAGTGCAGCTCCTTATCCTGCTCCTTGCCCCCTGAATTCCCAGAGGAAAAGCAGAATCTGGGGCCTTAAATCTGGAAAAATCGGATTGCCGGGCACAGACTGATGAGTCTGTCGTGGAATCATGGAATGGTTTGGAAGGGACCTTAAGGATGAACTAATTCCAAACCCCTGGTGTAGGCAGGGACACCTC
>NW_021939121.1:3729-4763 GCF_001715985.3 Manacus vitellinus | reverse complement strand
GCTGCATTTCCCCTGGATTGACTCATTTATTCCTTATCCTTCCCTACGGAATGGGAATGCTGGGATTCCATCCCTGGCCGAGATAAAGCTGGTGGTTTTTAATAAGCTGAAGGAGCCAGGCTGCCAAATTAATTTTAATTAATTAATTTTAATTTTAGGAAGACCTTTTCCCGTGTGACCTTTTGGATTCTTCGAGCCAGGCTGGGATTTGGGATTTCCGGCTTCCAAATTCTTCTGGATTCTTCAATAATAAGAGTTTTACTCTTTATTTTTGCTCCAATATTCTCTCATTCCCTGCTTTTCTCCTTTTTCCCCAAGAACCAGGTTGCTCCAGTGCCAAATTCCCGCTCCTGGGATGGGATCAATGACCCGATTTCCTCGTTAATGGAGTTGCATGGGAGGATTTATTTTTTTTTAATTCCTTTTCTGTTGGTTTATTGTTGTTTTTTCCTGATTTTTTCCACAGTTGGGGTGAAATAAAACTGACCCACGAGCAGCAGAGGATTTTGAATCACAGGATTGAGCCCGGGCAGATAGTGAAAATTATGGCGTTTGCAGGTAAGATCCCAAAAATTCTGTGGGAAAAATGAACAGGAGAACCTCAGTCTGGCCCTTCCCTCCCGGCCCAGGGATTGTGGGATTCCAGGGGGATCAACTTGCTCCTCTGGGATAACAAATGGAAGGGAAAAGCCCCCCAAAATGGGAACAAAAATGGGAGAGAGGAGTGGGAATATGTGGGAGAAGGGCCCTGCAGGTCCTGAGGGCAGGGAGGGTGGAAGAGGAGAGGCTCCAGGGGCTGGAGCAGGGATTTTCCTGCATCCCATGGGAAAAAAGGGATCTACTCTGGAGCAGTTCCTGAAGGACTGACCCCATGGAAAACAGGGATCTGTGCTGGAGCAGTTCCTGAAGGAGTGACCCCATGGGAAACAGGGATCTGTGCTGGAGCAGTTCCTGAAGGACTGACCCCGTGGAATAAAGGGATCTGTGCTGGAGCAGTTCCTGAAGGACTGACCCCATGGAAAACAGGGATCTGT
>NW_021939121.1:0-664 GCF_001715985.3 Manacus vitellinus | reverse complement strand
AAATATGTACAAATTTTAAAGATTTTCCATTGCAAATAGGTGCAGATTTTAAAGGTATTTCTTTGCAAATAAGCACAGATTTTAAAGGTATTTCATTGCAAATAGGTGCAAATTTTACAGCAATTCCATTACAAATATGTGCAGATTTTAAAGGCAGACATTCAGATTTTAAAGGCGGACATTCAGATTTTAAAGGCGGACATTCAGATTTTAAAGGCGGACATTCAGATTTTAAAGGCAGACATTCACATTTTAAAGGCAGACATTCACATTTTAAAGGCAGACATTCACATTTTAAAGGCAGACATTCACATTTTAAAGGCAGACATTCACATTTTAAAGGTATTCCACTGCAAATAGGTGCAGATTTTCAAGGCACTCCCCTAAAAAATGTGCAAATTTTAGAGATATTCCGCCATTAGTCCAAATCAGGGTTATAAAACGGGGATTCTGAGGTGCTGTCGTGCCACAGGAGGTTTCCCTGCACCTTTTAACACCTTATTTTTTGGGTTTTTCTCAGCTACAAAGAGCGAGGGAAGCTGAACTTCTCCAAGATGTCCGCGTTCTCCGTCAGCTGCCTCCTGCGGAACCGCGAGGGCCAGGCCCTGTTCGTGAGGGGGAAAACGGTCTCGCAGACCCTGGAGAGCTTCTTCGCCTCCTCGGA
>NW_021939120.1:0-1678 GCF_001715985.3 Manacus vitellinus | reverse complement strand
TAAATGAACTGTTCTGGACCAGCCATCCCAGAGAGATTGAGCTCCAGTGCCAAACCCCATAGAGTGCCAAGTGCCATAAGAGCTGATTGTTGGCTTTGCTGAGATTCTCTCTGGTTTCATTGGGTGTAGCTGGCACATCTGGAGCAAAAGGTCTGGGCAAAAGTACATCCTTAGAAGGGTCCAGTAAAAATCATGTCACAAGATTAGCAATTTCTCTAATTGAGGAAGGCAATTAGATGCAGGAATGTATTTTTCTACCTCCTCTTTCCACACTGCTGCTGTGTTCCTTCATCATGCCCTGTGAGCAGACCCAGTGCTCTGTGATTGACGCCATAAGGGACTTGATAACAGGGAACAAACACCTCAGAGACAAAAGGTGCCACCACAGAAAGCTCTTGCTGCCCAAGAAGTGCCCAGGCTACCCCAACGACAGCACCTAAAGCCAAAGGATCCAGACTATCTTTCCTGGTGGAAAGAGCTGCTGTTCCCTTTTTTCATGTCTGCGCTGCAATGGCCAAACTGACTCTCCAAATTGCATCCAGCTGAAGATTCCTGCCAGACAAAAGGTCCAACCACAAAAAGGTCTTGCTGCCCAAGAAGCGACCAGTCTTTCGCACACAGTGCACGTCAAAGCCAAAGCTTCCAGACTTTCATTCCTTAGGGAAAGAGCTGCTGTTCTCTTTTTTCAGCCCTGCGCTGCAGTGGCCGGTCCTACCTCCTGGAAAATTGAATCCAAATGAATATTCCTGCCAGACAAAAGGTGCCACCACAGAAAGGTCTTACTACCCAAGAAATACCCAGGCTGCCCCAAAAACTGCACCTCAAAGCCAAAGGTTCCAGCCTTTTTTTCCTGGTGGAAAGAGCTGCTGTTCCCTTTTTTCAGCCCTGCGCTACATTGTCCCGTGCGACCTCCTGAAAAATTGAATCCAAATGAAGATTCCTGCCAGAAAAAAAGGTGCCACAACAGACAACTCTTCCTACCCAAGAAGTGCCCAGGCTGAACCAACTACACCTGAAGCCAAAGGATCCAGACTTTTTTTCCTTAGGGAAAGAGCTGCTGTTCACATTTTTCTGCCCTACGCTGCAATGGGCGGTCTCACCTCCTGGAAAATTGAATCCAACTAAAGATTCCTGCCAGACAAACGGTGCCACCACAGAAAACTCATCCTGCCCAAGAAGTACCCAGGCTGCACCAACTACACCTGAAGCCAAAGATTCCAGACTTTTTTTCCTGGTGGAAAGAGCTGCTGTTCCCTTTTTTCTGCCCTGCGCTGCAATGGCTGGTCCCACCTCCTGAAAATTTACTCCAACTGAAGATTCCTGCCAGACAAAAGGTGCCACTACAGAAAGATCTTGTTCCCCAAGAAGTGCCCAGGCTGCCTCACAAACTGCAGCTGAAGCCAACGGATCCAACCTTTTTTTCCTGGTGGAAAGAGCTGCTGTTCCCTCTTTTCAGCCCTACACTGCGATGGCGTGTCCCACCACTTAAAAATTTGAATCCAACTGAATATTCCTGCCAGACAAAAGGTGCCACCACAGAAAACTCTTTCTGCCCAAGAAGTGCCCAGGCTGCCCCAAAAACTGCACCTGAAACCAAAGGATCCAGACTTTTTTTCTTGCTGGAAAGAGCTGCTGTTCCCTTTTTTTATACCCTGCTCTGCAGTGGCCGGTCCCACCT
>NW_021939119.1:0-1705 GCF_001715985.3 Manacus vitellinus | reverse complement strand
GCCGCTGCCAGGGGCTGATGGCAGCCAGGCCGGCTGAGGGTGGGATCCAGGACAAGGCAGGCAGATCTCAGCTGCCCTCCTTCCTTCTTTCCCTCTGTTAGGGAATTTGGGAGGCAGCTCACTGGGTGGCCCCTCTGGATGTGGGCTGGGGAGCTGCTGCTGCTTCCGCTTGGGTGTTGGGGACATCCTCCATCGCCTCCCTGGGGGTGCCCAAGTGCACCCAACCCTGTGGGGGCCTTCAGCCCCATTGCCCAGGTCTGTGGGGCAGGAAGCTCCTGCTGTGGTGCTGTGAGAGGCCAGGCAGCCCCTCAGCCCTACACACAGACACTCCTGGCCTCCTGAAGCAGCCTAATCCTCCTCACAATGCGGCACAATCCCCTTCCTGGGGAGAGGGGAGCTCGGCCCCAGAGCTCATTCATGTGACAAGCATGAGGAGGGGATCTGGGTCCCTGCCTGCTCCCGCCCCTCCCAGGGACTTTATTCAGTTTTTTTGGGAGATTTGGGTTCTGCTGAGTGTGCAGCTCCATCTGAGTGCTCGGGGCTGCTGCTCTGCAAACAACTGCTGCTGTTCCCAGCCGCCGCCAAGGCGCTGGCGGGGCCGTGCTGGGAAGGGAGGGCAGTGCTGGGAAAGGCTCGTCTGTCCCACGGCTGGCACTGCCCAGCTGTGACTGCCCACACTGGCTGGGACAGGGGCAAGGAGAATCACAGAATCATGGAGTGGGTTGGGTTGGAAGGGACCTTAAAGCTTATCTCATCCCAACCCCTGCTATGGGGACACACAGGACCAGCTTGCTCCAAGCCCTGTCCAACGTGGCCTTGGACACTTCCAAGAAGTGGCAGCGTGGCCAATGCCATCCACATGGCTGCTGCCAGCTGTCACCTTCCTGCTGCAGGTGGGTATAGGGGGATGAGCACAGTCCTGCAGTGCCCACCCTGACTCCCACGGAGGCTTTGGGATGAGCCATGGCTGCAGACACTTCCTCCAGCATCACCCAAACCCTCCTGCTTGCAGCTGAGGAGCAGGAGGAACCCACAGGAGGAGCTCATGGTCCTCAGGGAAACCTTCCCTCTCCTCTTCTTCCTCCTTGGGCTGCCTGTGGGCCAGGGCTGAGTCTGGGCTTGTGCCTGGCACAGGCAGAGCACACTTGTGCAATGAGCACCCTGAATCAGGCTGGAGAACCCTGCCCGTGGCACAGCATGGGGATGGATGGGCAGGAGAGGGCAGATGGACACAGTCATGGCTCAGCCTTTTCTGCCTGGGCTGGATTCTGTGGGGAAAACCAACAGGCCCCTAAAGCAAAGGAGCAGTGCAGGAGACAGATAATCAATGCTGCAGGATGATCATCAATTATTTTCAGTGCACATTATATTCTGTTAATGAGAGCCCTTTGCTGTGTCAGAGAGCAGTTCCAGGGGAGGTGAGAGATGCCCCACTGCCACGGAGCCATTCCAGAGGGGGTGAGAGATGCCCTGCTGCCACGGAGCCATTCCAGAGGGGGTGAGAGATGCCCCACTGCCACGGAGCCATTCCAGAGGGGGTGAGAGATGCCCTACTGCCATGGAGCCATTCCAGAGGGGGTGAGAGATGCCCTGCTGCCACAGAGCCATTCCAGAGGGGGTGAGAGATGCCCCACTGCCATGGAGCCATTCCAGAGGGGCTGAGAGATGTGGGTGCAGTGCATCCCGGGGTGGCTCCCCAGGGCAC
>NW_021939118.1:0-1689 GCF_001715985.3 Manacus vitellinus | reverse complement strand
CAGTTCTGTACTCAGTGGTGCCTCCAGTACTGAACCCTCTCATCTACAGCCTGAGGAACCAGGAGCTCAAGGATGCCATGAGGAAAATGATGACTGGATGTTTTTCAGGAGTAAAAACCTGCGTCTTTTCTTCTGCAGAACACTCGTTATGTAACCCTTTAGTGGCCCAGACTGCCTTCTAAAGCTTTTGAGACTGTTGGGGGGGGGAGTTTTCTTATATTTTTCCTCTTTTAAAGTTAACACAGAAATTTATTCTATATCCCATACCTAATTCACTCTCTACTTATTTGTTTTGACCTGCAATTGGGTAAATGAGGAATCATTCTCTGTGTGCATTTAAACAAAATAAAAGTTCCTGCAGCAACTTCTTTGTCAAACCTCCTGCCTTTATTATTCTGTACATGAGGAATCACAAACTCTGAGTATAATAAAGGACTTGAATTCTTTTTTCCAGATTATCCCTCCAACAACAGTGAGGGAAGCAACTCACTGGGGTACTTGAGGGACTGAGGGCTGGTTCAGATGTTCTGTGCTGGTGGCCAGTGGCAAATGGTCTCCAAGTCACCTGCCTGGGGCTCTGCAGCTTCGGCTGGGCACTGCTGTGGGGCCAGACCAGATTGGGCTGTTCCACCCGTTGACCTCTATAATGAAATCCCTTCTAATTTTCTCCTGAAGAACCATGAGAATATGTGTTGTGTCCTGAGCACTAAACTGAAACTGTGGGATAATAGAAAAGGTTTTGGTGTCAGGGATATTGAGAAGGCTGGGCAGTGTCACTGGCAGACCTCTCCCAAGCACTTGGAAAGGCCAGAGCCATCCCAGAGCTTCCTGGGGCCTTGGCAAAGGCAGACATGGAACCAGTCTGCAAACAGGGCAGCAAGGAGGGTTGGCAGAGTTCCAGACTGCTCAGGCTCAGCAGGGAAGGGGATATGGCAAGTCTTCCTGCAGCCATTCCCAGGTATGGGAAGGATAAGGCAGGGATTGCAGAACCCCTGTGGGAGGGAATAGAAGGGGATGTTGTGTGCCCAGACTTCAGCAAGGCCCTGGACATGGTCTCCTGTGATCTCCTTAGAGGCAGACTGGTGAGAGCTGGACTGGACAAGTGAAACATGTGGTGAGTGGGAAGTTGAATGACTGATGAGGGTCAAAAGTCATGGCACAAATTCCTCTTGGCAGCAATTCCCAGGTGACATCCATCAGGGACCAGCCCTTGACCATTCCTATGGAACATCTTTATTATGTCTCTGGGTGATGGGATGAAATGCACTTTCCACTCCTTTGTGGATGATGCCAAGTTGCAGCGAGTCTGTGAGAAACCTCGTCTAGTTAATGGGGACTTGGACAAAAAATGTGGTCAAGATGAGTGAGTTGAATAAACTTGTCCTGCCATCAGGTGCCCAGCAAGGCCCAAGAGAGGAAAGGAAAATCAAAAGGAGGGAAAAAGACCAAACCCAACCAAACCAAACCCAAACAAACACAGAATGACAGAATATGATGAGGTGGAAGGGACCCACAAGAATCATCCAGTCCAACCCAACTGTTCCATTGCCATCTGCCCCCACCCCAGCAGGCTCTGGAGCAAAGCACGGCTGAGGTCCAGCACAGCTCTGCTCTGACAGAAAGAACCTGCAGTCAGGGACAGGAAGAGGACAAAGTCTTGTTTAACCAGCCTGAGGAATAATGGGATCA
>NW_021939117.1:0-1703 GCF_001715985.3 Manacus vitellinus | reverse complement strand
GCAAAATTAATGAGACACCTTCACAGAGAGTAAAAGTTACACAATCCAGAAAATGTACAAGCCCTGAAACTTATTCTTTAGGAAGTTCTGTTTTTGGTGGAAGAGGATCAGATCAGGGAATACTTAAACATACCGGAAATGAATAAGGCCATAGGCCCTCGTGAAATGCCCCCACGAGTGCTGAGAGAAATGGCAAATGTCATTGTAAGACCATTCTCTATAATCTTGGATCCATCAGGGAGACTGCAAGAAGTGCCAGAAGACTAGAGAAAGTCAAATGTCACTGTTGTCTCGAAGAAGGGTAAGAAGGAGGAACCAGGGAACAACAGTTTGGTCACCCTCCTTTTGAACTCTGGGAAGGTGTTGGAGCAACTAATCTTGGAAATAATTTTCAGACAATTAAAGACAAGCAAATAATCAGGAGTATTCAGCATTGCTTCACTAATGGTAAGTCTTATTTGACCAACTTGATAAACGCATTTGATGAAGTGACTGGCCTGGTGGACAAGGTGAGAGCTGTGGCTGTTTTCTACTTGCACTACAGTAGTGCTATAAAAGTTTCATAGAGAAGCTGTTGATGGATGAGCAGATAGTGAAGCAGATTGAAAACTGTCTAAATGGTTGACCCCAGATGGTGGTGATAAGCAGCACAAAGTTTAGTTGGATGCCAGTGACCACCAGTGTATCCTAGGGGTCAATGTTGCATCCAGTCCTTTTCACCATCTTCATAATAATAAGGATGAAGTGTGTACCCTCAGCAAATTTGCAGGTGACACTAAACTGAGACCAGAGGGCCATGCTGCCATCCAGAGGAATCTCAACAGCTGGAGAAAGGGGCTGTCAGGAATCTCATGAAATTCAACCAGAGGTTCAAAATCCTACATTTGAAGAGGAACAATCCCAGGCACCAATATTTACTGGGGGTTGCCCAGCGGCTTGGCAGAAAATGACCTGGGGGTCCTGGTGGACACCAGGTTAGATATGATTCAGCAATGTGCTCTTGCTGCAAAGATGGCAAATGGGCCACAAAGGTGAGCACCTCACATGTGAAGAAAGGCTGAAAGAGTTGGGGCTGTTCAGTCTGGAGAACAGAAGGCTCAAGGGGGAACCTTAGCCATGTATATAGATACTTGAAAGGAGGGGGCAAAGAAGATGGAGCCAGGTTCTTTTCAGTGGTACCCAGTGGCAGGACCAGAGGCAATGGACACAAACTTAACCATAGAAAGTTCCCTCTGAACTTAAGGAAACAATTTTTTACTGTGAGGGTGACCGAGCACCAGCACAGGTTGCCCAGAGAGATGGTCGAATCTTCCTCCTCAGAAATATTCAAAATGGGCATGTGTGGACATGGTCCTGGGCCATGTGCTCCGAGTGGTTTTGTTTGAGCAGCGGGATTGGACCAGAGGATGTCTAGAGTTCCCTTCCAGCCTCAGCCATTCTATGATTCCGTGTAAGTCTGTGCTTTTTATTTCTTTTTTTTTTTTTAACTTTAGTCACTGATATGTTTGACACAGAAAAAATGTCTGTCCTCATTATCAGTTGTGTATGTTAGGCTGAGTAATCTGAAGCACAAATAAGTTTCACTGACTGACAGCCCTGCTCCTCCCACCACATGTTTAAAATTTATAAAAGCTTCCACCTTCCTAGAGTAAACTGAGTAACAAGGATTATGTGTTTCAGACAGCACAGAAAAATATCCACGA
>NW_021939116.1:0-1744 GCF_001715985.3 Manacus vitellinus | reverse complement strand
GGGGACGGGGACAGGGGACACCCCCACACACCCCCTGGAGACCAGGAACATCTGCTGCTTCTCCACCAACTGCGTGGAAGGTGGGCACTGCCACCATGGGGATGGGGACAGGGGACAGGGGACACCCTGGGGACATGGGGACACCCCCCCACACACCCCCTGGAGACCAGGAACATCTGCTTCTTCTCACCAACTGCGTGGAAGGTGGGCACTGCCACCCTGGGGACACAGGGATGGGGACACAAACACCCCCTGGGGACATGGGGACACCCAGACACCCCCTGGGGACACAGGGATGGGGACAGGGGACACCCCCACACACCCCCTGGAGACCAGGAACATCTGCTTCTTCTCCACCAACTGCGTGGAAGGTGGGCACTGCCACCATGGGGATGGGGACAGGGGACAGGGGACACCCTGGGGACATGGGGACACCCACAGACACACCCTGGGGACATGGGGACACCCCCACACACCCCCTGGAGACCAGGAACATCTGCTGCTTCTCACCAACTGCGTGGAAGGTGGGCACTGCCACCATGGGGACCGGGGACACAAACACCCCCTGGGGACACAGGGATGGGGACAGGGGACACAAACACACCCTGGGGACACGGGGACACCCACAGACACCCTGGGGACACAGAACATCTGCCTCTTCACCAACTGTGTGGAAGGTGGGCACTGCCACCCTGGGCACAGGGACAGGGGACACAGGGACACCCTGGGGACACGGGGAGGGGGACACGGGGACACTCAGACAACCCCTGGGGACACAGAACATCTGCTGCTTCTCCACCAACTGCGTGGAAGGTGGGCACTGCCACCCTGGGGACAGGGGGACACCCAGATACCCTCTGGGGACACAGGGACACCCTGGGGACAGGGGACACAAACACTCCATGGGGACAGGGGACACTCAGACACCCCCTGGGGACACAGAACATCTGCTTCTTCTCCACCAACTGCGTGGAAGGTGGGCACTGCCACCCTGGGGATGGGGACACAAACACACCCCCTGGGGACATGGGGACACCCACAGACACACCCTGGGGACAGGGACAGGGGACAGGGGACACAAACACCCCCTGGGGACAGGGACAGGGTCACAGGGACACCCACACACCCCCTGGGAACACAGAACATCTGCTACTTCTCCACCAACTGCGTGGAAGGTGGGCACTGCCACCCTGGGCACAGGGACAGGGACACAAACACCCCCTGGGGACACGGAGGGACAGGGTCACTCTGGAAGGGACAGGGTCACATTGGGAGGACAGGGGGACACACTGGGGGGGGACAGAGGATACAAACACACTCCCCCCCCTGGGGACAGGAGGGTACAGTGTCACACTGGAGGGACAGGGACACACTGGGGGGGACAGGGGACACACACCCACCCTGGGGACACGGGGACGGGGACAGGGGACACGCACACACCCCAGGGACACGGGGGGACCCCGAGGTCACTCTGGGGGTCCTTCCTCCCCCCAGGCACGGCGCGGGGCAGCGTCATCTCCACGGGGGACAGGACGGGCACACTCACACGCACCCTGGGGACACGGGGACGGGGACAGGGGACACTCACACCTCGGGGACACAGGGACGGGGACAGGGGACACACTGGGGGGACAGGGGACACGCACACACACACCCACCCTGGGGACACGGGGACGGGGACAGGGGGTCACACACACACCTCGGGGACACAGGGACGGGGACAGGGGACACACTGGGGGGACAG
>NW_021939115.1:0-1651 GCF_001715985.3 Manacus vitellinus | reverse complement strand
TTGCTCCCAGTATGATCCCACTATGAGTCCAGTCACCCCCAGTGATTCCAGTAAATTCCAGACACTTCCAGGGGATTCAATGAATCCACTTTGATCCCAGTCACCCCCAGTATGGCTGCAGTGCCTCTCACATACTCCCAGTATTATTGCAGTCACTCCCAGGATGATCCCAGTATGATCCCAGCAGGGGCCCAGCTGCTCCCCCTCTGATCCCAGTTGCCCCCAGTGTGGTTGCTCCAGGATGGATCAGGAATGGGGACCCCTCTGTGCCCCCTCCTTGTGTCCCCCTGTTCTGGGGGAGCTTTGGGGGGACATCTGCACCCCAACACGGCATCCAACGCATCCCAAAGTGTGCTGGGACCCCCTTAAACCACCCCACAGCCCCCAAGGTACCTCCAAACCCACTCAGAGTCCATCCAGGACTCCACCTAACCCTTTTTTGGGGGGACTTTTATGGGCTCTGGTGTTACTGGGAGTACCCCCGGCTGCAGGCGAGAAGCTCTCGGGTGAGAGGGGGTGTTGGGAAGGGGGGAGGTCGGTGAGTCAGAGGGGATAAAAGGGGGGTGGTGGGACCCCAAAGTGAGTGGGAGGAGAGTGGGACCCCCCAAAAGTGGAGGGGGAGGGGGAATGAGGATTGGGGACTGATGGGAAAGGGGTGGGAGAGGTCAGAAGAGTGGGGAAAAGGGGAGGGTGGGACCCCCAAACTGAGCATGAGGGGGTTGGGGATTGGGGGAATGATGTGTAAGGGGTGGGAGAGGGGGAAAAAGTGGGGGTTGAGCCCCACTGGTTGATCTTGGGGTGGCTGGGGCTTGAGGGGACCATGGAAAAGTGGGAAGAACAGGGAGAGGGGTGGAAAAGGGGGGGTGGTCTGGAGGGATGGATGGTCCCATGGGGGTCTTTGGGCAGTGGGGGGCTGGGAAAGGGGGGTGGTCCCCCTGAGCTCCCAATTTACTCTGGGGTGCTGGGGGTTGCTGGATCCAATCTCAGCCTTGCATTGTGCCAACAGTTGAAATTTAGAGCAATTCTAGAGGGGTGACTGAACCACGTTTGTCCCCCAGGGTTTAATGATGGCAAATCAGATCTATTGATAGAAAATTAATTCTTTTTTTTTTTTTGCAAATGATGACACAAAATGTTTTAGTCAGAATTATTTAGTGAACAGTAGAAACACTAAAACTACCAGTAGTACAGGATAAGATAGGACAGGGAACCACACTAAGCAATTGCTGAAGCAATTCTACTAAAGGTGGCAAACAAGCAATAATTCTTAATTAGAGATGGATGGAACTCCCCCAGACCAGCGCTCGTGGGGAGATCTCTGCTCTCAACCTCCAGCAGTGACCTTGGGGGGTCCCCAGTCAAGACAGGAATCTCCACACACCCCCCAAGAAGGGTTCTGTTGGAAGAACCTGCCCCTGGGACAGGGGACTGGCCCTTTCTGGTAGAAACCCATGGACTGACAGTCCTTGCACTCCAGGGCTTCCCTCACCATCAGGGGCTTCATTTGGGGTCAAACCAGTCTGGGGTCCAACATCTCCTGCCTTGGCCTGGCCCCCTCTCAGCTCAGCACTGACCCCTTTGCAAATGGGGCATTGTCTTGGTGCCATTGCAGGGGGATGTCCTGCCCCAGTGTCCCAGTGTTCCTTTAATT
>NW_021939114.1:0-3448 GCF_001715985.3 Manacus vitellinus | reverse complement strand
AAATGACCATGTGGATAGAAATTTCTATCCTGAAAGGCACACAGAGGATGTATCCACACAAAGCAGAACCATAGGGGAGCAGGATGCTCACTTCCACCACTCCAATCCCTGGCTTGTGGCCCCAGCAACTCCCTCTCAGTCTCAACCCTCTGCTTGCTGCCACAGCAACTAAGCCATAGCACCAAGTGCCATGTCTAGTCATTTCTTGAAAACTTCCAGGGATGATGAGTCCACTACTTCCCTAGGGAACCAACTCCAATGCCTGACCACCCTTTCTGTGAAGAAATTCTTCTTAATGTCCAGCCTGAACCGCCCCTCATGCAGCTTGAGGCCATTTCCTCTTGTTCTGTTGCTAATTGCCTGGGAGAAGAGACTGACTCCCAGCTTGCTACGATGTCATTTCAGGTGGTTGTAGAGAGTGATAAGGTCTCCCATGAGTCTCCTTATCTCCAGGCTAAGCAATCCCAATTCCTTTGACTGCTTTTCACAAGACTTGCTCTCCCAGATCCTTTCTCAGCTTTCCCTTTTACCTTTTTCTTAACTTTCTAGAGCACCTCAATGTCTTTTTTGTAGTGAGGGGCCCAAAATGAACACAGAACTTGAGGTGTGGCCTCACCAGTGCAGATAACAGAGGGACAATCACTTCCCTGGTCCTCCTGACCACACTGTTGGTGATTCAGGCCAAGATGCCACTGGCCTTCTTGGCCCCCTGGGCACACTGCTGGCTCGTGTTCAGCCAGATGTCAAACAGCACCCCCATGTCCTTTTCTGCTGGGCAGCTTTCCAGCCACTCTTCTCCCAGCCTGCAGCACTACATGTGATTGTCCTGACCAAAGCACTTTGCCTTGTTGAAACTCATACGGATGGCCTTGGTCCATCCATCCAGCTTGTCTATATTTCTCTGCAGATCATTCCCACCCTTCAACATTCCCACCCAACTTAAGGTCACCTGTGAACTTACTGAGGGTACACTTATCCAGATCATCAATAAAAATGTTAAACAGGACAGTTCCCAGTGCTGAGCCCTGGGAAAACCCATTAGTGACCAGCTNGACAGTTCCCAGTGCTGAGCCCTGGGAAAACCCATTAGTGACCAGCTGCCAACAGGATGCGGCACCATTCACCTCGATTCTTTGTGCCTGGCCATCCAGACAGTTCTTAAACTAGTGAAGAGTGTACCTGTTCAGCTTCTCCAGGGTTGTGCTGTGGAAGAAAATATCAATGGCTGAAGTTCAGGTAGACAACACCCACAGCCTTTCCCTCATCTACCAGGTCAGTCACCTGGTCATAAAAGGAGATCCACGCAGTCAAGCAGGACCTGCCTTTCCTAAACCCATGTTGACTGGGCCTGATTCCCTGGTTTCCTGTATGTGCCCCACAATGCCACTCAGGATGATCTGTTTCATAATCTTCCCTGGCACCACGGTCAGACTGACAGGCCTGTAGTTCCCCATCTGTGTCTCCTTTAAAGGGTCTACAGTTTTCCCTTCTCATAACCTTTTAAATTACATAATAAGGAAAAGACACCAATCTCTACTAATTGTGTAGTCCTATTCAAATACTTTGGCTTTTTCCCAGTTAAAGGGCCACTAGTGGCTATTACAGAGCCTCTGGTCCCCTTTGCTCAGATGTATTATAACACCTGTGACATTAACAGCAGTTACATTACATAGTTTAACACTGCTGTATTAATCTAATAATCTCATCAAGTTCAAACTGTGCAGCAACACTTTGAGGTGTGTTTCATCCTATAACATCTTCAATGGGAAGTTGTTAACAATATATGAGATTCATAGAATCATAGAATGGTTTGGGTTGAGAGGGATCTTAAAAATCACTGACCTCTAATCATCTGTTATGGGCACGCCTTTCACTAGATCAGATTGCTCAGAGCCCCATCCAACTGAGACTTGAACAACTTCAGGGGTGGGGTAGCCACAGCTTCTTTGGGCAACCTGTTCCAATGCCTCACCACCCTCCCAGTTAAGAATTTCTTCTTAACATCTCACCTAACCTAGTCTCTTTTAGTTTGGAGTCATTCCACCTTGCCTTGTCACTATATGCTCTTCTAAGGAGTCCCTCTCCTTCTTCCTTGCATGTTCCCTTGAGGTACTGGANACTTTGGCTTTTTCCCAGTTAAAGGGCCACTAGTGGCTATTACAGAGCCTCTGGTACCCTTTGTTCAGATGTATTATAGCACCTGTGACATTAACAGCAGTTACATAGTTACATTACATTATTATTCTAATAATCTCATCAAGTTCAAACTGTGCAGCAACACTTTGAGGTGTGTTTCATCCTATAACATCTTCAATGGGAAGTTGTTAACAATATATGAGATTCATAGAATCATAGAATGGTTTGGGTTGAGAGGGATCTTAAAAATCACTGACCTCTAATCATCTGTTATGGGCACGCCTTTCACTAGATCAGATTGCTCAGAGCCCCATCCAACTGAGACTTGAACAACTTCAGGGGTGGGGTAGCCACAGCTTCTTTGGGTAACCTGTTCCAATACCTCACCACCCTCACAGTTAAGAATTTCTTCTTAACATCTAATCTAACCTAGTCTCTTTTAGTTTGGAGTCATTCCACCTTGCCTTGTCACTATATGCTCTTCTAAGGAGTCCCTCTCCTTCTTCCTTGCATGTTCCCTTGAGGTACTGGAAGACCACAACACATGGTTGCTGCAGCCCAGGCTGCCTCCAATCTTGATGTCCCCAGTTAGCTCATTTGTGTTGGTGACCAACAGATCCAGTAACACATCCCCTCTGGGAGGGCTGTGTATTGCCTGGGTCAGGCAGTTATCCTCCATGCATTCCAGGAATCTCAAGGATTGCCTGCAGCTACTTTTCCAGCATAAGTGGGGGTGGTTGAAGTCCCCCAGTGGGAAAGGAGCCTGTGAGTGTGATGCCTCCTGTGACTGGAGCAAGGAGGCTTCAGCAGGCTCTTCTTGATCAGGGGCCTGATGTGGACACCAAGCAAAAGGTTCCCTTTGTAGCCTCAGTCTCTCATTCTTACCCACAGGCTCTCAACTTGCTCTTGGTTGTTCTTCAAAGACAGCTCTTCACACTTAGTCCAACTCTGGAAGCTGAGGGCAACCCTCACCTTCCTCCCCTGTTTCTTCTGAATAGCCTGTAGCCATTGATAGTTGCACTCTAGTCGTGGCATTCATCCCACCAAGTTTGAGGGATGGCAATTAGGTCATAATTTTCCTGTAGCACAGGAGGCTTTCAGACCCTCCTGTTTGTTGCCATGTCCCAGTTGCCAGACAGAAACAATTTTCATTTTTCGAAATCAATTTCCTTTTTTGCTAAATCATTGACCTCTCTTCCTCAATTCATGTGTGTTTGACAGTCATATAACCTGCACTGTGTTCTCCTTCTTCCCCACCTGTTCAAACTACCTCACTCTGGTGTATGCTAATGCTGATTTGAATCAAGCATAA
>NW_021939113.1:120555-124716 GCF_001715985.3 Manacus vitellinus | reverse complement strand
GGGGGCTGCCCCCCCCAGCCCTGCTCCCCATCCTCCCGTTGCCATGGCGATGGCTGGCACCGTCCCTGGGGATATTTTTAGCTGCTGGTGCTGCAGGGAAGGGGTGGGTGGGCAGCCCAAGCCCATGGCTGTGACACGTGTGTGCACACGCGTGTGTCTGCAGTACACTCCTGTGCACACCTGTGTGTGTGTGTGTATCCAGGTGGGTACCTGTGTCTCTACACAGGTGTGTGCACCCTGCCCATGCATGTCTGTGTCTGCACACGGGAGCACACACGTGTCTGTGCACGCACCTCTGATCACACACGTGCAGGCACACACGTGTGCACACCTGTGTGTGTTTGCACCCATGCACAGATACCTGCGTGCACCCTGTCCATGGGCCTCTGCCTGCACACAGGAGCACACGTGTGTCTGCGTGCGTGTGCACACGTGTGCAGGAACACGCACACTCCCGGCGCATCTACAGATGTGTCTGGGTGCACACGTGGCCCTGGGCGCACACACACGCGTGGGGGAGGGAAGGCAGCTCACACACGCGTGCCTGTGTGCACGCCTGCCCTCCCACACGTGGGTGTCCGTTTGCACACTCATCCAGTTACACCCTGTCTTGCACCCCCTTGTTTGCCAATCCCGGGTTTGCACACTCACTCCTGTGTTTGCACACTCACCCGCACGTTTGCACAACCCCCTCCGTTTTCACACCCACACCTCCGTGTTTGCCCCCTCCCAGTTTTCACACCCACCCTCCTGTTTTCTCCCTCCCCCCGCCTGCACAGTCACCCCCCGTTTTCACACTCACCCCGTTTGCACAACCCAGTTTTTCACACTCAAACCCCGCTCCACCCACCTTGTTTTCACACACTCCGTGTCTGCACATCCCACCCGTATTTGCACACTCACTCCTGCTATTTCCACCCCCGTCCCATTTCCACCCCCATGTCCTTCGCCCCAGCCGCCTCTCGAACTACAACTCCCATCACCCCCCCGCCCGGGCCTGCCCTGCTGGCCTCGCAGGACGCGCGGCGCTTGTTGGCAAGGTGCCGCCAATGGCGGTGCCAGCGCGCTAAGGAGGCGCTCGGAGGCGCGGGACAACGGTAGGGCGCGAGGGGGAGCGCGGGAGAACTGCGGGCTCACTGGGGCGGTCTTCCGAGCGTCCCGCGCGGAGCACCCCCGGCCCGGGGAAGAGGGGCGGGCCCCTCGCCCGTGCTCCCGGAGGCCGCTGGGCCGCGCTCCCCGCCGGCCCAACTGCCCCTGGCGTGGACGAACACGCGGAGCGACAAAAGCTCGTCACTAGGGTTGAGAGAGATGTCACAGGACCCTTCCCGGTGGGGGAGAGGGCTCCGTCCCCCCTGAGCTCTCCGTCCGCAGGGCGACCATGAAGGTGGTGAACCTGAAGCAGGCCATCCTTCAGGCCTGGAAGGAGCGATGGAGCGACTACCAATGGGCCATAAACATGAAGCGGTTCTTCCCCCGCGGAGCTACCTGGGACATCCTCAACCTGGCAGGTCCGGGGGGCTGGGGGGCTTTCCCCTCCTCACTGGGCACACAGAGGTGTTCTGGGGGTGGGTTTTGGGGTGTCAACCCTCTGGGCTGCAGACAAGGGTGTTTTGGAGGTCCCTGTTGCATTTTGGGCCCCTCCACCCCCTTCCCACACTACTTTTCATGCCAAAATGCTCTTTCCCAACCCCTTTAGCCCATTCCTGAGTGTTCCCCCAGCCCTTTGGATCCATTTTGGGGTCATTCCCCTCCTTTTTCCCCCTGTGAGGGTTCAGGAGTCCATGCAGCCTGGCTTTTGGGACTGAGTTTTGCCAGGAGGGAATTAGACTGGATATTAGGGGAGATTTCTTTGTGGAAAAGGTGGTCAGGCATTGGAACAGGCTGTGGTGGAGTCACCATCCCTAGAAGGGTTCAGAAAGATGTGGATGTGGCACTTGGGGGCACGGACTAGTGGTGACATGGCAGTGCTGGGTTAAAGGTTGGACTCGGTGATGCTCGAGGTCTTTCCAGCCTTAATGATTCCCTGATTCCCTGGTTCTTTCCCTGCACAGGAGCCAGCTGCTGCTCCCAAGGCTGCTTCCCACCCTGGCTGGGGGGGGTTCCTTTTCCCAGTCCAGTTCAAGGGCATTTCACACAAATCCTGCCAAAGGCTGGGACCTTTGGTTTAAAGATTTGCCAGGCTCTCCTGCTAATTATAGAAATTTGGTGCTGGGATTTTCCATGTGCAGCACGTCCCTGGATAAATAAACAGAGCCAGGGATTGCTGCTCTGGGGGGTTTAAAGGGAACCAGCCCCACACAGGCAGCAGATCTTATGCTTCCAAGGGGGAAATCTTTCCCCAGTGGATATTTTTCCCCTCTCTCCACCCTCCCAGTGGATTTTCTGACAGTGTCTGGGTTTTGTCACACCCTGAGCTGCTCTGGCTGGGTTTGTCCCCTCTGATGTGGGGCTGGAGGGGCCGAGCAGGAGCTGTGGCTGTGGGGAGATGGATTTGCTTTGGATGGATTTGCTGGGTGTGGGGGTGGTTGGCTGGAGGGCCATTCCTGCTGCTGCCCAGCTGGTCCCTGGGGCTCCCTGGTGCCTGTTCCCACCCTGGTGGCACCAGCTCCTGCTCCGCTGGCAGCAGGACCTGTGGGGTGCTTGGCATGGGCTCGTCTGCGTATCCCCAAAAACAGGGCTAGAGATGGTAATTCCCTATGATTTCTGTAGGAACAGGTTTCTCCTGGCCCACACTCAGCCAGAAGAAGGCTCAGCAGCCCAGGCTTTGTTGGGGGCAGCCCATATGCCAGGAGGGGAAGGAGCCATGTCCCCTTTTCCTTTTGGGAGCCCCAAAGGCAGGATGCCAACCCCGACTCCGAGCACACAGGGAGAGCCTATTCCCGAGGCCCCCATGGCTGGAACAGCAGCTCCCTTCCTCACCACAGTGCCCGAAGCTGTCCTTCCCTAAGCTTGTGCCTTTCAGCTTTGGAAGTACAAAGGAGGGAAAGCTGGCACGGGCTGCCGGGCTCACGGCAGGGCCGGCAGATCGCTGCTGACACGTCTGCAGCGGGGGAGCAGCATCGTGGCTGGCTCGAACTCTGGCTGGGCTGGGGAGGGGACGGCTGCCACCACCTTCTGTCCTCATCCCAGACGCTCTTGGCCCAGGTCTGAGCCTTGGAGCGAGACCCAGGGAGTCTCCTGCTCCCGCGCTCGGGATCCGCCGGCGGCTCCTCCTCGGCTTTGGGGCGACAACTTCCCACCCGGCTGCTGCTCCCCCTTTTACATCTGGGTGCTCTGACCTACTTGCAGCCCGAGCCACAGCCCGGGGCCTGCTCGGGGAGGTGCTTCCTGCGCTCTGCCATGGCTCAAATGGGCAATTAAAGGCTTGGCTGAGCAGATGGGACGGGCAGAGCCCCTCGGGCCACCGAGGGCCAGACGGGCAGGGCCGGGCCCAGCGCAGGGGACTGGCAGCCCCGAGCTCAGCCCCGGGTGCCCGCGCAAAAGCCACTCGGTGGAGGCTGCGGGGCAGGAGGTGGGAGGGAGGGGAATGTGTTCGGAGAGCAGCAGGCGCAGTTTTGGGGCCAGAGTGCCTGGGAGAGCTGAGTTAGCAGGAGGCTAAGCCTGAATTATTCACTGGCTTGTGCCATCGGGGATTAGAAAGTTGTGGGATTCGGTGAATTTTGGGGAAAAGTGGTGCGGAGTCACTGTGGTTGGCACAGTTGGGCTTTGCCAGCTTCACTCTGGGGTGAGGGCAGAGCAGTGTGTCTGTGTGTACCTGTGTCCCCACATGCTGACCTGGGACCCCCCGGCCCCTCTCTTTCCTTGCAGAGGCTCTCCTGGAACAGGCCATGATCGGGCCATCCCCAAACCCACTCATCTTGTCCTACTTGAAATATGCCATCAGCTCCCAGGTAAGGACCTACTGGCACTACTGTGGGACACCTCCCAGCCCCAGCGAGGTTAACAAAGAAACTGGGATGCTGGTGGTGGGCAGACACCCCAAATTCCCCATCTGAGCCTGTCCTGGGCTGGGCAGACACCCCAAGTCCCCCACCTGAGCCTTTCCAGAGCTGGGGCGGGTGGAGGAGGGCTCAGCGCGTGCCCCAGGCAGGGATGTTTCCATAAATAGCCTCTGCCACCGCCCGGGGTGGGAATTCTGCCCCCCGAGAGCCTCCGCACTCG